>NW_008675357.1:169905-182110 GCF_000695815.1 Acanthisitta chloris
GCAGGAACAATGACTTTGGTAATAGCTATACAGATGGATGTTAGCTCCTGTTTCTGCACTTGAAGGTGTTTAAATACACTCCAGGTTCATATCATTAGGATGGCACTGAACCTTTGTGAATATACTCTTCCTTAGATACCATCTTTGGGTGAACTGAAACTGGAGAATTACACTGAACCTTTGTGAATACACTCTTCCTTAGATACCGTCTTTGGGTGAACTGAAACTGGAGAATTTACCCATATGGTGCATACAGTGCACATTTGCAACAGTGCAACTGGTAGTTAGGCAATGTAATTTTCAGCTATTAAGGGAAGTCCAACAATGCATGAAATAATGCATGAAAATAAATTTTCCCCTTATTAAAGGTATTTAAAACTGAAGGCTGTTCAAAACATGCAGTCTCAGAGTCTAATATTAGCTGATTAACTTAATTGTCTGGTTTCCCTCTATAGAGAACAGAGGGAATGATTTATAGCAGGAGTCAACCCAAATGTTAAATAAACATCATGAATGCTACCTACTGCATCATTCAAACTTATTGGCTCATACAGATCTTGAAAGTCTATTTAGGGATCATCATCTTCTATTTTTCTCCCAAAGAGCCCTGTGAATAGGACTGGATGGAAATTGCATTTTTGTCATGCAGAAGAGCATACCCATACAGTAGTAATTTCAGAGTTATTGAACTCATGTGCCCAACACAGATGATGAGATGACACTGCCCCACCTGAAGCTCAGAACTTCTTTCTCTCAGCTGTCCCAGGACCCAACACATCAGACATGGTCTCCCACACAAAAAGGCAACACCTGGGACATCTGAAAATTACCCAAAGATCCAAGGACTGGAAGACCATGACACAAAAAAAATCTGGTGTATGTAAAATCCATCAACTTTTCCCTTCCTATTAACATCTCAACGTCCCTGCAAAATCGACAGCCAGCCAAGAGTTTTGGTTCAGAACAAACACACTTCATTTGCCTTACAATGATACATCACGCTTGCGTAAAACACTTGGGTATTTTTAACCTAGTGACTCTCCTTCATTGGGCTTTTCAGCCTACTTGAAGCTTCTCTGTGTTGTGAGGTCCTTGGCATGCCAGCAGTTCAGCTGCACAATTTTAAAGAGCTTGTTTTTTAAATTAGTGTCATCATGAGATATTCATTTGTAAAGTGCTTATTTATCATCTGACTTAAATTTCCATGATAATTCTCAATTACTTTACTTATTGTTCTTATGGGACGGTGAAGTCATCAAAGAGATGATGCACATAAACACAAAATCAAAGGAAAAATGTTGAAAGTAGAAAAAGTATAGAACACATATATGTCTCTACTGTTCAAGAATAGCACTGTTACCAGGATTAAAAAACAGGAAAAAATATCACTTTTATAAATAGTTAGAGCAAAAGATCTGATTATTGCAATAAAACCTGTCCCTTATGATCCACAGTCCAAGGTCTTTCTAAATGTGTAATTTCTTGTCTCGTCAGAACTAGAAAACGTCTCCATTTTCCAACCAGAATCACAAAATTATAGAAACACGTACTTTGGAAAAGACCCTTAAGATCATTGAATCCGACCATTAACCCAGTGCTGCCAAGTCCACTACTAAACCATGTCCCTAAGCACCATGCCTACCTATCTTTTAAATCCCTCCACCGATTCTCTGGGCAGCCTATTCCAATTCTTTACAACCCTTTCTGTGAAGAATTTTTTCCTAAGATCTAATTGAAACCTTCCCTTGTGCAACTTGAGGCCATTTTCTCTTATACTATTGCTTATTATCTGGGAGAAGAGACTGAATCCCCTTTGGCTACAACCTCCTTTCAGATAATTGCAGAGAGTGAGAAGGTTTCCCCTGAGCCTCCTTTTCTCCATGTTAAACACCCTCAGCTCCCTCAGCTGCTCCTCATAATACTTGCACTCTAGACCCCTTCCCCAGCTTAGTTGCCCTTCTCTGGACATGCTCCAGCACCTCAATGTCTTTCTTGCAGTAAGTGGCCCAAAAGCTTTGAGGTGCAGCCTCACCAGTGCCTAGTACAGGGGTCAGTCAGTGCCCTGGTCCTTCTGGCCCCACTATTGCTAATATAGGCCAGGATGTCATTGGACTTCTTGGCCACCCTGGGCACACTACTGGCTCACATTCAGCCACTGCTGACCAGCACCCCCAGGTCAGCTGCCAGGCAGCTTTCCAGCCAATCCTCCCCCAGCCTGTAGCACTGAATGAGGTTGTTGTGATCCAAGTGCAAGACCCAATATTTTGCCTTGTTGAACCTCATACAATTGGCCTCAGACCAATGATCCAGCATGTCTAGATTCCTCTGCAGAGCCTTCCTGCCCTTCAGCAGATCAACACTCCCGCCCATCTTGGTGTTATCTGCAAACCTGCTGCGGTTGTACTTGAACCTCTTGACTAGATCATCAATAAAGATCTTGAACATGACTGACCCCAAAACTGAGTCCTGGAGAACCCCACTAGTGACCACCCACCAGCTGGATGTAAGTCCATTCACCACCACTCTGTGGGCCCAGCCATCCAGTCAGCTTTCACCCAGCAAACAGTGCACCCATTCAAGCCAGGAACAGCCAGCATTCCCAGGAGAATGCTGTGGAAAACAGTATCAAAGGTTTTACTAAAGTCTAGGTAGACAACATCCACAGCCTTTCCATCATCCACTAAGTGGGTCACATGGTCATAGATGGAGATCAGGTTGGTTGAGCAAGGCCTGCCTTTCATAAACCCATGCTGGCTGGGTCTGGTCTCCTGATTGCCCCGTACATGCTGTGTGGTGGCGCTCAAGTTAGTCTCCTCTATGACATTCCCACAATTGATGTCAGTCTAACAGGGCTGTAGTTCCCCAGAACCTCCTTTTGACCCTTCTTATAGACTGGTGTCACATTTCCTAACTTGCAGGAAACTGGCACCTAGCTGATTAGCCAGGGCAGCTTGTAAATGATGGAAAGCGGCTCTGTGAGCACAACAGATTCCAGTACCTCTAAACATCTGATGTGGCATAAAAACTTTAGTTTAATTATTTCTGATTTGATTTCAAATGATTACTGATATTTTATAAAAATAAAATTTAGTGTCAATACTGGACAGATATTTCAAATACAAAGTTCTTCCTGAAAACATAAGCATGGCACTCTGCAACTCTTCAAATATCTTTAAACATGTTGAGAGGAGATCAGAAATAGGAAAAAAGCAGGCACATCCTTACAACCATTTTTTAGTTTCAGCATAGTGGATCTTTTTCTATGCAAGTTTTCTTCATTCTAGAAAGTCCTAATTGTTACTGGAAGGGACCCTCCAAGTTTGTTTCGTGCAAATCACATAGGGCAGTTAAAGAAGACTGTGCAAATTATTTTTGCTATTGAAGTACTTAACAGATTGTTTTTTAACACACTGTAGCAGATCATGTACAAGGAGGTCCAGATCTTTTTTTCCTTTGGAGTACAATTCAGAAATACTGCCTCAATTCCTGACTCTATTTTGTGAAATTCCATGGCACTTTCTTGAATCATTTTAATGGGTGAAATGAAGGAGTCTGATAGAGAGAAATCAGTAATTCCTTTGAATTATTTACATTATTCTACAGATTAATTAGGATTAATTTACATTCATATTCAGATACCTGGGTGTCTGGCTGATAGAAGCATGCATACCAAATGTGAGCTTCTTGAATATATGACCTTCTGTGGGCTTCTTGAAATAGATCATAAATCTCATAGGTTTATAAAGCTGTCCTAATTTCATCTGGGATACAGTTAATTTCCTTCTCAGTAGCTGGTGGCTT
Organism: Acanthisitta chloris; assembly: GCF_000695815.1. Classification (NCBI taxonomy): domain Eukaryota; kingdom Metazoa; phylum Chordata; class Aves; order Passeriformes; family Acanthisittidae; genus Acanthisitta; species Acanthisitta chloris. The sequence goes on from NW_008675357.1 coordinate 173,707, forward strand.
GGATTTAGCATAAGTATAATGTTGATAACACCCTGATGTTTTGGTTGTTGCTAAGGAGTGATTACCTTTTTAGTTTTTCATGCTCTGCCAGTGAGAAGGTGCACAAGGAGCTGGAAAGAAACATGGCCAGGACATTTGGCTCCAAATAGCCAAAGAGATATTCCATATGTTACATTGTCATGCTTAGTATATGAATTAAGGGGATTTGGCCAGGTTAGCTGTTTACTTCTTGGGGACAGGTTGAGCATTGTTTGGCAGGTGGTTGAAAAAAAGTACAGGCTGAAAACTGTGTGGATCACTGTACAATCCTTACAACATGCTGATGCTTTGAGGCAAGGTATGTAATTAAGATCTGCAGACAAGGATTTATATAGCTCAGTTACACTTAGGAATCTGCTTCATAGCATCTATTGATTATCTACTGTCCTTTTCCACTCCGGATTAATTTTGTTCCGGATCCCAAAATTCACTGAATTTCACAAGAGATATTGAGCACTAGGCTTTTTTAATTGTGGAAGAAGAGATTATGGAAATCTTCAGCCTTCTCATTAGAAGTATTTTTGAAATAGATGCAATTTTTGAAAACAATGTTTCAGGCTAAATTTTCACTCTGTACAGATAGGCAATGATTTTGTTATGCACATCCTTGTACAGTGGATATTTAATAATCTCTGGATTAGTGTTTCTGAGCATAAATCTGGATGGAGGCATAACAGTAAAAAATCACAGACCAGCTGTTAAGAAAACCTAGTAATGAAATGTGGCAATTAAACTTGTTCAAAATAGTAACTTAAGTAATATTCAGGACTGACAGAGCTACCTAACCTCAACACATTTTTTAGAACATTGAGTTTGAACTGGGAATTAATGAATAACAAATTCCTGTTACACAGTGAGTATTAATATGGCACAGAACTCAGTCATAGTAATTGGTTAGTCTTTCTAATCTAACACTTGAAGAGAATGTCATATAAGAAAGGCAAGCTGAACGGATGTTGTAAAATCTGGGACTATCACATAAACTAAAATATTTCATTTAAAAAAAACAGTTTTATGTAAAGACAAGGAAAATACAGCAGAATCAGGTTTCCATTTAGTTCGAGATAAAGATAATTCAAGGCTCTAGAGAAGTTTTCTTAATCAGCAGTAACCCAAGCACAGAACTTGCTTCAGATGCAGAAGAAATGCCTTTATTAACATACTTGTTTCCATTCAATTGATTTTTCCAATAACCATATCGACTGGAATGCAAAATTCAATTTAGAAAACCATTTACTATGTCTTAATTAAATACCAAAAGCCATTGAAATATTTTTCTTAAGATCTAATAACAAGACAGCCAATTAAAATGCTAACTCTGAAATAAAAGGCAAATTGTACCCTGTGATTTGAACAACATCTCTGAGTTTTGGAGTTGTTTGTGTGAGAACCAGCTGAGAACAATCTCTGATTTAAATGACTGATTTACTTGTTTCCTCCTGAATGCTCAAACTTTCTATGTCATTTTAAGTATGTTACAGAGAACTCACCTGTAAAAGGCCCAGATAGGGAGTAAATGGACTAAAATATTTTAATGCCTGAAACAAATAGTTGGAAAGCTACTTAATTAGGACTGAGTAGAATCTATCATTAATATTACTTTAGAATTTTAGATTCACAGGCACATTCCAGGAGTTGGGGGTATTAAGATCTCTGTAGTCATAGGCTACATAAAATACTCAGATGTAAAGTCAGAGAGAAGAGTATAAACAACATAAAAATACATGAAGAAAAGAAAATAAAAATAAACAATATAATGAGATAATATGACAGTTGACCCTCTTATTATTGCCATGTTTTTAGAAGGAACATAGAGGACAATAAACCGAGTTTAAAAGAGGATGAGACCTTTTGTGAATCTTGATAGAAAGCAGTCTCAGCTGTAATAGGCTGTCAAGGCAAAAAGTGCTTTGCAGAAATCATATCTCTCCTAAAATATTCATGGACAGAAACATAGTTCATAAACATTACTTTTTAACTGTTCCTCATGGTTCAACACAGAATAAGATTAGCATTTCATCTGAAATCAATTTTTCTCAGAGATGAAAAGTAACAAAAAACTGCCTCCAAAACAGTCAAAGAAAACAAAAGTTTATTGATATTGCTTACAGCTACTGTGTCTGACTTGGGATGCCATTAATATTCCGCTGCTAAAATAGTTATGAGAACTACATTCCCAGTATGATACAACCATAATGAATCAAATCACAAGGAGGTGAATGCCCACCACAAAAATATATATTTTTTAAAAAGGTAAAGATTTCTAGCTGCAAAGTCTTGCAACTATAGTATTGAAAACAATTTATAGGACTCTAGAAAGATTCTTTACTTCTGGAGGGGTTTTTTTCAGTACTTTGAAAAACGTGGATTATTAGAGCTGAGGACTTCTCAAGCAACAATGCCATTCATGAATATTGATCAGTACATTTCTTTAAATAATAATTGGTTTGTTTTGAACCCTCCAGATGAAGTTCCTGGTACTTGACCACTGACACAGACTATAGAAACAAACCGTCCATGTACAACCTCAGTCATTTTTTATAAAATCCATTTCCAAAAGACTACAGCTCAAAAAATTCCCTTGCAGAAAATATGCAAGAGTGTAGAACTAATCCAAAAAGTCACTTACCTTCTTCTGATAGTAAATACTCAGCTGCTATTAGCATATAAAATATCAGTATCACTGCACAAGACTTTGGATTCTGTCTTAAGAGCCTTGTGGGAGAGGGTCACTATTAAAGCTACTATATACAAGGAAGAGAGAAATCTTAGAAATTACTTTATAGTCTATGTGTGCATCCAGATTTACCTTATTCTGCCTCTGATAGCTCCCAGCCACCTAAACCACTAGAAACATCAGAATGTAACATCCACAGACAGAATCAGTGGGGCTGAAATCCAGGCCAGAAATTAAATTTCTTCCTTGAAATTTCACTTCTGAGATGCACAAATAAGTGTTTCAAGCTTTTGAAGTTTGTACCCTCCAGGACAGTTCTGGCTGGGAATTCCCAAAGCTGGAAGGATTTTCAGGCCCTTAGCTCCTCAGAGTCAGTGGGGAAACATTCAGTCTGTGTTTAGTAGGCTCAGCTGTCCCTTGGCACATCTAACTGAGAGCTCCTTTTCAAAACAATAAGCAGCAGAAAATGTCAGAACCTGCCTCTGAGCACAGAGAGAAGGTGCTGGAGTATGCAGGAATGTGAATTTAGTACACCATTTCTGGGAAAAAAAAAGGATTCAAGGTGAAGAATTCTCTTTCCTGAATATGAATAAGTTCCTATCCTTGAGTAGATTCTCACCACAGATCTCTCCCTCTTTTAAAGAACAGGCGTCTGTAAACCTGTACACAAGGAAGCACTTCACATCTGCCCACCCACCTGAAGAACAATGACACCTCTGTTTTCCCAAGAAGCCTATATGCCATCTGAGAGGGATACATTTGTCCATTTATCTTCCCCAATTCTCAGCATGCAATCAATATTTGGATGTCTTCACCCTGAAACCGCTTTACTGCACAGGGCAAAGGACGATTTACCTTATCCATGTCTGAATCACCCTGTGTACAGTGCCTGCACCTTGCCACTGACTGTTTTAGTGTACTCACACCAATTTAACACTGGCCTTAGTTAAGATAAGTCTTATGCTTTTCCATCAGTGCTATAAAATGTTCAGATAAAAATCTATTTGAATTAAGAATGAAATCATGATGTAAACCCATGCTGCTTATTTTGAAGAGCAATTAGCTCCTTTGATATGTATGTCTCAAGGTTCAGACAACACTCATCTCAGAGAATCAAAGAGGATATAACATGAGGTCAAGATGAATGTCACTCTTAGAGAAATGTAACACGCACTGCCTGCTATAAGAAAGCCTCAGGAAGAAACAACTATTTCCATGCATGGTATCTATTTCTTGACCCTGAGCATTTCAGAGGAGTGCTCAGAAGAAAGAACTGCATTTTAAACTGATCAGTAGGAAACACCTTGAACACATTCCTGTGAGTAGGAATTTCTGTACCTCCTAACTAAATTATTGTAGTCGAATGAAATGGAGGCTCTGTAATACCTGAACTATTTGTTAGTGCTGTTGTTTCCCAGGATACTCCTTTGGCCCTATTGTTTTCAACTGGGAGAGAGGAGTTAATGCTTTGCAGAATGTGAATCATTCCCTTGTCTGGCTACAAGAGCACAAAGAGGATGAAATAACAAGCTGCCACAGAGCTTTTGGCTGCCAGTAGGTGAAATTGGCATATTAAGCTCAATGTAGTGTAAAATAATGGGGGGACATAATTAGAATATACTAATTACCTTTACCCAACCCTTGTACTTGGAGATTCCCCGTGACAAGGACTTATGGAGCAGCAAGAAGTAATTAGATTTCTGACAGAGTAATTGCTGCATAAGTAATTAAGCTGTCTATTTTCTTATTGTTGGATAATATTTGGTATATATCTTGTAGTAAAAAGAAAGAAAAAACATACATAAAGCTTCTCAAAAGTTACAGGTAAGAGATGAGAGCTTCAGAAGCAGTTCTGTCTTTGATTTTTGTTTTTAAAGAAAAAACCAACTGTGCATTCATTACATTCCTTCTCTGAAGACAATTTCAAGTGATCAGCTATTAAAAGAAACAGAAGAACAACCTGCAGTTAGTGTTTTGGGTTTTGGATGTTCACTTCTATGTAGGAGTTTCTAGCTGTTTATATAAATATCTGGGTCAGAGCAAGCAAGTAAATAATATATTTTAGTATATTACTTTTTCTTGGAACCCCCTTAAAACCTTTATCAAGTGTAGACCTAACATCAACCCCTCCATTTTGTGGCAGTCATCCTCCTCAGGAGATTGCTGAGTTGACACTACATTATAGTATGATTTTCACCATATCAGAAATGATCAGCTAAAATCTGATACTGGGTGATTAACATGCAATTTTTGTTACTCAGACAGCCTCCAGGTGATGACATGTGGTTATGAAAAGTGAGCTTGTTTAACCAAAGCCTGAAACCTTTGAACACATAAAGAGCTTGGAAAATGATTCGAACAGATATATATTTAACTTACTTTGGTTTAAATTCTAGGATATAAGAAATAATTTTCCTTTTGGTATGCATTGGTAGAACTATATTTAAAATCATCTCAGTCAATCATATTAAAAAAGAGTCAATGTTAATCCAAGATTAACATTGATTTGTGCATGTCAGCATTTAGAGACAAAGAATGCTTAACAGCATATCAGTTAAAATGTATTAAAGCACCATGTTTTATAACTATATATTTTCCCAGGATAGAGATGACTTACTCATTATGATTCAGCCAGTCTCCACTTCCTTCATTGTTACTAATCAACATGAATAAAAGTTGAAGGGTATGACCCCTAAGTAAATATAAATTTTATTTTATTAATTTTAGCTTCCTAAGTAAAACAGTGTTCATTTAATCAATTCTGTTATTACATGTTTCTAATATGAAAATGATCAACAGAATTCAGCTTGGGCACTATTCCTTGAAATAGTACATGCTTTTTTTATCTGCTCTTCCTGAAAGCAGTATATTCTTGCCAGGATTTATAATGTCTTTTCAAGGCAATATTGGACTAAATTCCACCAGAAGGAGGTTTAGCGAGTTTTGGTATTTCATTCACGTTATCAGTTGCCTTCAGCCTTAACCTCTGGAGATGCAACAGCTTCACTTGAAACTATCAATTCAGCTATAGTGAGGGGGAAATGTGCTGCTGTGTGTTCTACTTTGTCATTTTAATAGAGTGATAGAAAAATGAATTACAGCACAAGTTTACAAATCAGAAGTTTTCATTACTCTGAGTAATATTCTTCCATAATCACTCACCAGTGTTAGTGAGATTGGTTCCTCTGTATAAATCTCTGCTGCACGAGTAATGTTTTTATCTTCACATCTTCAGGGTGTTTTAAGTACAACTAAATCATCTCAAATGTGGAGCTGGAGAAAGAATCTCTCTGCCTTTCAGATTCCCACTTTCCTTCTCTAACTGAAAAATGGAGCCATGTGACAATAGCTGCAAAGCCAGAACAACTGAACAGCTCCTGTCGAAGTGATCCAGTGGTTTTTTGCCTTTGTCTTCACCCACTTTTCTACTATTTATCTACAAAAAGGACCTCTGTAACTAAGAAAGTAAGATGTGAACAGAATTGTCGCATTTGCCAAGAGAAGGAAATGTTCCTGGACCACATGATCTGGAACAGATGCTATTTATCAGGAGGTGGTAACATGGAGCTACAAACCCCTGGGTCTTCCACTCTCATACCTTCTCTGTATCCAGACGTGCGTGTGGTTTGTGTGTGTGCAACAAGTAGCTATTCCTAAGTGTAGACTCTAGGATGATGCAGATAAATTGAAAAAAAAAAAAAAAGAGGAAAAAAGAATGCAGGGAGCATATCATGCTCACATATTATAGCGAAATATAATAGAAAGCAATCAGATGTTAACTGTTAATCAGTACCTTCCAGCAAATCTCTGTTTGTCACAACATTTTAAAGGAGAAGAAACGGGTTTGAGTTTTTTCAAAAAATACACTCCAAGAGTTTAATGAAGACCATTTTAGGCTCACTTAATCAACTAAAACTCTATAGCTTTTCTAAAGATCAGAATATCTCTAGGATAATGCTAACTTTCATCCTGTTCCAACTACCTTTAAATTTTTGTAGAAATATGTACTGGGTCATATTTTTAGTCTCAGCTTTAATGTTTTAAATAGTTACATTTTATCATGTAGCCTACACAGATTTGTGGAATAATAATGTTGGGATTTAAGATTTTTTTATTTATTTTTACCTCTTGAATTCATGTTTTTGAGAAGAAAGTATCTCATCTTTTCTCAAGCTTGAATGTTTCCATTGTTCCAAGAGTATTTTTAATTTCTTTTCTTAGAATTGGAAGAGTCTCTTTCATCCTCAAAATAGGCTCACACCAGAAAATTCTCTGTGATCATTGCCTATCACTCTCAGAAGGCATATTTGAAGAGAACAGTCTTAAGTCAGCCACCCATAGACTTCTCCCAGTCTGAATTTTAATAAGCTCTTGGACAGAGGTTTTAAGTAAACTGTAAAATCAGAAGCATGTATCTCTTGTGAGAGAACAAAGATGCACCCACAAATGTACACAATTTCCCAGCAATGCCACTGACTTGATTTCATGCAGAGCTGCAAGTACTGGTTTGTTGGCAATATGGAGTTTTCCTTGTGATTGCCTCATTGCCTATTTTTCAGCTGTGTAGGTCATCTTATGGATTTGTCATTTTACAATGAATATAAACCTTATATAATGCTCTAGGATTGTTTGCCACCTCCTCTTCTGTGCTTTTCCCTGTGTCTCATTTAGACTGGGAGAATAGAGATCTCGTGTTATTCCGAAGTGTAAAACATGTTTTCTGTTCATGCTGAAAGTTGTCAAAGCAGAATGAGGGTAAGCATAAGTCTTCAAATGTATAAATAGTAGCTCTAGAAAGAGAGTCTTAGAAACTGCTTCTTTAGTTCCCATGGAAAGGACAAGAAGTAATAGGCCTAAAAAAAAGTAGGTTTGACATTAGGAAGAGTATGAGGAGTCATTAAGCATAGGAAGCTGTTGCCTGAGGAGGCTGTGGAATTTTTATATTTGAAAGATTTTAAGCTGATTCATCCAAAGATGGATCAAGCATGAGTTAGGTAGAGGTGAATCTGCATTGCAGAAGAAAAAGACTTGAAGAATCTCTTGAGTTCCAAGCCACTGTCTTTTTCTACAGTGCTGAGACACAACTCTACTCAAGCGTATTGACGGACAAAGCTATGTTCCCTTGGCTGTTAATGCCAGTTGTAGATGAGAAAGAGCAGATCCTTCAGGAATTAAATAATTTGATTGGACACACTTCTGATTTGTCATGTCATGGGAAGGCTGGATGGAAGGTATGCCATCCAGAGGGAATTTGACAGATTTGAGAGGTGGGCCCATGTGAACCTCATGAAGATCAACAAACCCAGGTGCAAGGTCCTGCACATGGGCTGGGACAATCCCAAACACAAATACAGGCTGGGAGGAGAATGGATTGGTAGCAGCCCAGAGAAGGATTTGGGGGTGCTGGTGAATGTGAAGCTCAACATGACCCGATAATATGAGCTTCCAGCCCAGAAAGCCAACCCCATCCTGGGCTGCATCAAAATAGATATGATGAGAATGCATGAAGAAGCATGTCAAGGGAATTGGTTTGCCCTCTCTATTCTGCCCTCATGAGATCCCACCTGGAGTGCTACATCTGGTTCCGGGATCCCAACAAAGGAAGGATGTGGACTTGTTAGAGGGAGTCCTGAGGAGGGTCACAAAGAGGCCCACAAAGGCTTTCCATACAAAGACACCAAGTTTTGT
>NW_008675357.1:182138-222492 GCF_000695815.1 Acanthisitta chloris
GTGTCACTATTTGACATTCATTTGATGTTGACTTCTTCCAGAAACAGCACACTGATTTGGTTAGCCTTTAATCTGTCTGGATGGGTTATTTTCTAATGTTGTGTTTTCAGATGTGTAGGATCTGAATTTCATCTCAGAGACATATATATTTCTTACTGACATAAATAGAAGGTGTGCTTACTTGCCTATGCGCACACTGGGAAATTTTTTGTGGTTTGCTTGATACCACAAAATATCCACACACCTCTCAGGGAAGACATAGCATTCTTGAAAGGTAAAAATGAAGACAATCTTCCAAATAGACTTAGAGCTTACTCTCATCTCCCATTACCTCATCCATATTAGTGACTGTGAAACTGGACTGCAAGATGCAAGATTTATTAGAAACAGGTCAAATTGATACAAAATAAATTTTAAATAATAATTTTAAAGACAAAAAGGAAGACTAGAAGATTTTAAGAGTCAGGTTGATTGATTTGATTTTAAAATCTATGTTTCCCTCACTTGTCTCCCTAAAATCCTGAAGCATAGATTGTGGGGGTTTTGTTTGTCTTAGTCTTTTATATCATCAAAAAAAAATTATGTTCCTTTCAGTTATGACACCAACAGCCTTGGCCAACCACTCTACTTCTTACATCTGCAGCAGAACAATGCTAGGAGCTGCTATTGTTCACCTTGAGGGTCTCAGAGTCACAAGGCTGCCACAAATGGAGTCCACAAAGCTCCTGTTCAAAACCAAGCTATTCTTTACCATCTAGTCTGCTTTGCCTTTAAGGGTGCTGTTTGGATATAGGAAGAATGGCAGCTTTTCACTTCCCTAATCTCTTTTACAGCTCTAGAAAAGAAAACCTTTTTTTAATGGTTAAATTCTTTGTCTTTTGGGTAGCAATGAAGATTCTGACTTAATGCTGCTAATTACAGTGCATTTAATTACTAGGTATAATGTGATAGCTTCTTCTTTGGGCTACACATTGACACCTGAGCAAGAGAAAGCGATAAATGAGTGGGCAGCAAAAAATTGCCTTAGAGGAAAGAGCATTTATGTGAGGCTGCAGCAGACTCCTTCCTACCTACTATGGATTGAAGAAAAAGGAGCAGGCTGCTCATACAGGCAGAGGTCACACTATTGTACTCTGAAAGTATCTTTTCACCTGCTTATTTTGTCCCTGGAGAAGAGATCTGAACATTTATATTACATTTATCTTCCACAGTTTTGTCAAAGGTTATCCAGTTAGAACTATTTTAGATAGAAAAAATTGGTCTGATTACTTTTCCTCCATAGAAGAATAAATAACCAAAAATGAATTTAGAGCATATTTCAGATCTGCAAAATTTCATCTCTTTTTATTTTACAAGAACTTCACCACTTGTACAAACACAGAAAAAGGCATGTGAACTCACACCACACAGTATACTTTCAGGACGGAAATTATTACATCTTCTGCACTGAGATCTTTCTTTGTCCAACAGATGCTTTTAAAAGTCTCACAAAAGGTCTCTTCAAATTACTGAAAAGAACTCATTTTCTTCAGATCATCTATCTTGCTTTAATTTTCCTTCAGCAATAGTTGCCCTTTTTAGGTGCTAACCAGATTTTCTTCATATATATTGCTGAGTTTCCTGTCAGCGAAATTACTTTGGGGACTTCCTGGAACTAATGGTCCTCCATGTATTATTCTCCCTCATTGTCCTCATCTCCACTACTCACCATCTACTTAGCTGATTTGCTGGAACATCTCTGAGGCTTAGAATCAATAACAATTTCCTTCAATTCGTCTTCTCAGGAGCTAAGCAGGTATCTTTTATTAGGAGAGGTGATTTGTGGTAGACAATATCTGTGCTGTTGAGAAGAATGGGCACTGCTTCACTGGTCCTTCTGCCCTCTTGCAAAGCCTCACTTGAATTGCTTGTGATCATCACAACTAGTGTCCTCCCTTTACCCATCTTCGTCTGGACATGCTCTGAATCCATGACATATTTCAGAGGCATAGTCTGAGGTGTCTTGAGGCTTAGACTTCTGTGTATCACAGAACAGAGCAAATTCTGAAAATGCACCATGTGGTTCTCCACATTTGCAAGGACATTCAAGCATATAGCCTTCAAATCCTGATTGTACTCCAAAGAAGATGGAAGGTCTGTGGCTCTAGATTTCCCAGCCTAAGGAATCATTCCCACCTCTGATTGATTTTTTTTAATTAATTGGGTTTAATTTTGTCTTTTTATACAAAAGGGAGCCCAGATTATGTCAATTACCTTATTTTTACTCAGACTTGGTAGTTAATACAATAGTAAATCTGGCACACCATATGCAGATGTGAATGTATTAAGCAAATGGAAGTCCCAGTAATTTCTTGAAGATCAGTACTGCCTATAGAATATCATTGAGCAAGCCATTTTTGCCTCTATACATATCTACTTTTCCTTTAGAATCATAGAATTATTAAGGCTGAAAAATACCTCTAAGACCAACTGTATAAAGGCTTCAATTCCCACTGTGAACCCAGAAACACCATGTTCACCACTAAACCATATCCCCAAGTTCCACATCCACGTGCCATTTGAACACTTCCAGGGATGATGATTCCATCACGTCCCTGAGTAGCCTGTTCCAAAGCCTGACCATTCCGACGTCCTTGTCCTTTCCCTTCTCTTCTCCTTTAGGTAGGAAAAATCTTACTGTTTTTCACTTGGAGTCACAAATTCTTTGCAAAATTTCTGTCTGTAATTCTGTGGGTTTGTACAATAACTATTTTGTAATAATATTTAGACCAACCATGGGAAGTTCTCTTATCTGGAGGCAAAAGTCACACAATCCCTGCATCCTCGTATCTTAACTTCTTCTACTGCAAAAGAGCAACTGTGTCCCAACTACCACTTGGTAACAATCCCCTACTGTTTCCACCCATTTTATGTAGGACAGTATCAGTTAACACCTACAATTTCAGTTGTGGCTAAGAGTTTCTATTTTATTGTGAAAAATCATGTGACCTAGCATTAAAATATTTGGCTGTTCTGAGAGATATTTTGGAATTCTTGCAGATGAAAGGCATCAGATAAAATTATCACGGTAGAAAGTTACCACAGAGATCTTGTCCAAACATCAGAAACCAGAAGTCAAGAGGAATGGGATGAAGGTGTGCATACAACATGAAAGTAAAATTCAGTTATTAGGTATGAATATTACATAAAATGAAGAACAGTTGAAAATCATATACAACCAAATTGGGTTTATCTACCCAATTTATATTCTATATTTCCTTCTGAAATCTGTTCCAAAGTTATTCTGCAATGTGGATGTATTCCTAATTCTCTAATGAAATTTATCTGTAAGGATATCTCCGGGCATATGACCTGTGGATGACAGAAGCAGAAGGACAAACAAGATGAAGCCTGGTGTTCATATTTCAATTAAGCTGAATAACAGTTAAGTTAAAATAACTTTTTCTTTCACACTTGAAAGTCAGCACGCTCACATTTTTATTTGAGGTCAAGTCCAATTCCTCAAGGTGCATGAGGTAAATATTTGCTGAGGATTTAAAATGTTTTTCATGAATCAAAAAGCTCTGGAATGCAACAATTACTAATGACTTGCCATCTTTCATCTCTGTCACAGGGAGGCAATACAATTTCAGAAACAGCATAGTACATCCAGAGTGGAGTGTTTATTTTTCCTTCCCTTGGAGCTGTATAGGGCAATTTGATATGCATTCTCCTTAGCCACTCCATTTTCTGTTTATCTGAGCATAAAACTGGTGCTGTGAGGAATTCATATCTTCCAAAAATCCCAATATTTTTTCAATGCTTCAGATTGGAAATATTAGGGGTGCATACAAATCAAAAAATGGAACAAAAAAGCTAAGAGGAAGTGGAAATTTCAATTTCTTGTGGTTTTCTATAAAGCCACTGTTTGTCTGGGACTTTAATTCTTTCTGTGTATTTCAAAATAAATAATTCTCCATTTAACAAAAAAAAGGGGAAGCAAAATGCATTTATGGGGTAACAAAAGAGTATTCATTAGTAGATGGAGCATTTTTTGTGACCCCATTGCATTTCAGTGGCAGGCACTTTCACTACACTTGCAGTGTCCTTTTATAACCTTCTCAGTTGAAAGGGTAGCCCAGAGCAACTCCAGGATCAGAGCATGAATGAAGTATAAATCTTATCCTAGGCCATTTTCTTGCACAGCTTCACGAGAGAAATTACTTGCATGAGCCTTCTTTAATTTCAGATTTTCACTTCCCCTTTAGAACTCTCTGAACCATCTGCTATTTTCAAAATCTTGCTAAATGTCTTTTCCCCCTGTATAAATGATGTGCAAAAAGGTCTCCAACAAAATCTGCATGTAAGATCTTATTTCATCCTGGTGTCACATCTATCCCAGTTCAGTGCCTTACACTGTTCTCTACAAAACCATCCAAGAGCCCTATATCTGGACAAACAGTTAAATATTCATGCCATCAGAGCCAAAAAGCCAAAACTAAGAGAGTGCACAGCACATCAAGGAACTCATAAATTGAGCTTTAAATCCCTATAGGAACTCAGGCCATCATATTATTGCCTTGCATCCAATCTACATTAAGAAGTCTTCTTGCAAGTTCCCTGTTTTTCCTTTGGCTTTTTTTGTTTTTTTTTTTTTTTTTTGCCTCAACTACAAATCCTTGAGATTATCCCATAGTGGAAGGAGAACATTTTTGTAAGAATAAACATTTTTATGGAACATAGCCACTGCACAACTTCCTGCACTGATTCTTGCTGCATGGCAAAGCATAAAACAATCTGCTCTACCGACTAAAGGCGACTCAAAGCCAAACAAAAGTCCTCAGTAGGCAAAACTAGTGAGTTCACAGTGGTTTGTTGGGTTTTTTCCCCTGTCTTATAGCTGATTTTGATATGAAATTGGAACAAAATCCATTGAAAAGATACAGGAGGCTCCAAGATCCTTGTGACCTCTGAAGCATAGAGCCATATGCAATGAGACCTCCAGCTGTCCTTGCCTGAAGCAGCCATAGGAATGCTTTGGATAGATGAATGTTAAGTACCATTAGTTTACATCTGTCCCCAGCAGCTACTGGCTGGAGACACATCAACCTATGTCTGAGTAGCCACTTCTCATCAATTACCTTAGAATCTCTGTTAATAAAGGATAGAAAAAATCCCTACACTACTCTTCTTCTTTCTTTGTAAACACTTCCAGTTTGTGACACATTTTTCATAATTAAATTATGTGGTACTGTCACAGACATGGATACACTCTAAATGGTCTGATAGAATTAAGGATTTTTGCTTTAATTTGGAAGACTTTGCAGTTTAGACTAAGAGAAGTTTTCACTTTCAATTTACTGAATAGAAGTAATACACTGAATAACAACTTTCTTATAATTACTCATGACAACTTCCACTGCAGCTAGAAACAGGTATCATTCACCAAAAAGCCCCCAATAAACAAAGAAACAAACAAAACCAAACCCCCAAATAATAAAACAATCATGCCAATTGTCTGTAGACCTCGCTTTTTGAAGAGCTAATTTGAATTGCTCCATTCTTATCCATAATCAGCAATTCCTGAAGTCCTTATTCATAAAAGCATCTCAAAGAGTTAAATTTAGCATTGCTGTGCATAAACAAAGCCCATACAAAATTAAGTGTGTTTTGGAGTCTGGAGGAGTTAAGGGCTAACATATTTTTTTGAAAACTATGCTTCTATGTTTCTAAATTTGGATTCTGCTGCAGAGTTGTCAATCTCTTGGATTTAGAAAAAAAGAAGACAACAAAGGCCTTATGGCACCAGATTCAACCAGAGATAACAAATGTGTCATTTCCTCCAATCTACTCTAAACATCTGACAAGTAAGCTTTTCCACCAAAACTAGTCATCAAGAGAGTCTTTGTATAAGCCCTCCTCTAGAACATTGTTTCTCTGAGCTACTTGAAATGTCCACGTTAAAAACAAGGGGCATAAGAGGGTCCTATTTTTCTCCGTTAACTGAAGAGAGAAACCTGATGGCTAGCCCACATGGAAGTGTCTAAATTGTAGGCATCTAAAAATGTTTAGGTGAAACTTCCCTAGAGGGCTGAGGTCCCTTTGTGTGTCAGTCCAGAAAAGGACCAAGGTAGTCCATGGAAGAGCCTACAGATAAAATGCATTTGAAAGGAAGGGTGGACACTGTTGCTATAAATCTGAGAAAGAATGAAGAAATTTACATCTGAAAATGCCAAAATGTAGACTGGTGCCAAAGAGTAAAGGCAGAGTCAACAGTCACTGTTGTTGCCTATTTGCTTTCCTCTTTGGACAAGGGGGAAAGGGCAACTGTGTGCAACAGGGCAGACTGAGGACAGAGGCTGGTGTCCTACCAGTGGGACAAACTCAGTATCCCAGCTGCCAAGAGAGATGGGAAGAGCTGCAGTCCTTCCAAGTTTCCCTGAAGGTCTCACCAGGACTTCTGATTTCACTGACACGGTTTTGCTTGTGTTCCTGTAGGGTTCATGGTTGGGAGAGCATCAGGTCATCCTTCTGATAGTGCACTGGAAAGGCAGCATGCCACATTAATTGACTCCTAGTATACTCCGTTTCGTGGCCAATCCTGTCTCCCTTTGGTAGTTAGGAAAGGAAAGACTGATATCATTAATCTAAGAGAAAGAATTGCCTATGTATTACCTTTAGAACAGCATGCATGTCAGCACAAGGTGATGGTTAACAAATGTTTTTTTGGGAGATCTATTTCAGGTCCACCCAGAGACCACATCCACAATTCTTAACACAGGATTACTTAAATGAGGTATAGCTTCAGGCTGTATATGTACCTGATGCATTTTTAATTGCAGTGAGCAAAACGGGTCATACAGATCAGTTTATGTGCCAGGTTCCCTTAACAGAATGCTTTTAAGGCTGTCCAAGCAGACTTGTGTTTGCCTGGCAGGTCATGGGAACAATGTATATCTTTGTAGAGCATGTATTCTTATGACACAGCTAACATTGCTTTCTATCTTTTACATATGCACGTGTATAGGAGAGACCATGAGTATGTCCTTTGCACATGCTTGACTGGACTGTCTTACTTTTTTTTGCCCTACTCAGTAAAACGGCTGGTTATAATTGCATAGTATTACTCACCTGCCCAGCAGCAGAAATTCTCCAGCGAGTCCCAGGCGTCTCATAGCCATTAAGAGTCCTCTCACAGTCATGCCTTCACAGAAGCAGGCAACCACTCTTGCCTTGGGCAGGTGACTCCGAAGCTTTCGCAGCAACTTGTCAAAGCTCTGTTCACCAGCATTGCTATAGATCTTGTAGGAATGTGCAATGCAGATCCCTTCCTTGGCTGCCATATCTTTGAAAGCTTCCATTCCACTTTCACCATAGTTCCCTAAATACAAACAGGAACAGAAATGCATATATTAAAATTTCCAGCAGCTTTTCTTCCATGAGAAACATTGAATATTTTAAAGAATATGTAGCATATTTGCAGAGAGATCACTGTATCAAGCTTAACAAAATCGTATCAACATTTTAATTAATCCCTTTTTGAAGACAAGATCAATAAATTTTCCTAGAAAACTCACTTCTCCTTAGGAACCCACATCTCTGCTGAAACCAAAGGCTGTTATGTACCTCACTACCTGTGAGGATGTAGTCCACAATGTGTACAATAATGTATGTATAAATTGCAATCTCTTCTGATTCTCTTAAGCTGACTGACTGTTGTCAAGTGCTCTGGAGTTTATGTCAGAAAAGTAAAAAAAAATATTGAAAATAAATTTTTAGGTGCAATGTCTTAAATATCTAAAAAATCCCAAAAGGCTGCTATCATCACCTCATTCAAAAGCAAGACTTTTTAACTACAGTGAAAGGCAAAACTTATTCTGTTGAAGGAAGAACTTCTGGAGAATGAGTGACAAAATTGAGGATTAGCATTACAAGTATCATAACACCACAGATAAACTAAATGTGCTTTTGTGTTTTGTTTGTTTGCTTGTTTTCTGGGGGTTTTTTTTGTTTGTTTTGTTTTGTTTTGAATTAAACGTATATCAATGGGAAAAACTTCATATTTTCTTTCAATTTATTCTTCCCCTATGGGATAAACTGGCAATAGATATTAACAGATAGATAAGTTTGTTTTCTTTGTTTTGTCTCACCACAGAATCTTTCTTTACTGCCAGGTTTCCATAGAAGTCACAGTGCTTAAACAGTGGATGTACTAATACCACTGACAGCCATCCTGACCAGGATTGTCTTTCTGGTTCTGTGCTGATTTGAGCTGAACTGGAGTTAACTTTCTTCATAGTGACTATTATGGGGCTATGTTTAGGATTTGTGCTGAACACAGGGTTGATAATGCAGAGATGTTTTCGTTATTGCTGAGCAGAGCTTACAGAGAGTCAAGGCCTTTGCTGCTTTCCGTACTGTCACACTGGCAAGGAAGTTGGGGATGCATGGGAGACTGGGAGGAGACACAGCTGGGACAAGTGTCCCAACCTGACCAAAGGGATATTCTATACCATATGACATCATGCTCAGTATATAAGGTGGGAGGAAGAAGGAGGAAGGGGGGACATCTGGAGTGATGGCATTTGTCTTCCCAAGGAACCATAACATGTGATGGGCCCTGCTCTCCTGGAGATGGCTGAACACCTCCTGCTCATGGGAAGCAGAAAATTAATTCCTTGTTTTGTTTTGCTTGTGTGTGCAGCTTTTGCTTTTTCTATTAAACTGTCTTCCTCTCAACCCATGAGTTTTTCTAGCTTTTACCTTTCTGATTCTTTCCCCCATCCCATTGGTGGGGGAGTGTGTGAGCGGCTGTGTGGTTCTTGGCTGCTGGCTGGGGTTAAACCATGACAGGTTCCCTGTGCTCCTCCATCTGGCTGTTGAAATCTAGTTCATGTCTCATTTAAATAAGAAGGCCTTTAAGGCAGCAAATATTTCTCAAAAATATTGTCTTAATTCCTCAGAAATATTCCACAGAAACACAGTCAGTAAATTAATTAATGAAACTGTAAGTGTAAAAGCGATGCTGTTGCAAGGAACTGCTGATCCTTCACTTATGTGCTTGTTTGCAAATGGACTAATCTGTAAAAAAAATGCTTTCTTTTACCAGCATTACTGCAAGTACATAGGAGCACTGACAGTGAAAATGCATGTTAAGCAGTGAGAATCAGACATGTGGATTTGGAATGTCATCTGGTTTTTTTGATTCTGAATATTGGACATCGGACATCAAGCATTCAGCTTGCCCACCTGGGGAGTCATCCCTGTCTTTCTGGTGCTAGAGCTCAGAGGCTTTGTTACGCTCAGCACTGAGCACAAATGTAGAACCAGTCTTCAGTCCAAGAATCTTACTATCTGAACAGCCAAAAGAGACAAAGGCCAGAAGACAGGAAACACCATCATCTTCCTTTCACATCAGGAATGAATCACTTGAGAACACTGAGAACATTAAATTTCCAAATTGCACCCAACCAGAATGGCAACCTGAATGCAGATCTCCTTAGCTAATAAGACTTTCATTTTCCTTCCTGCTGTGATTAGGCCTGATGGAAAATACATTAATATGTAAATTGCACCTGGACAAAATATCATCAGACTTTTAAACTCAGTTGTTGCAGTGCTTCCTGGGAGCTGTGAATCAGGTGCCCAGTGCTTATCCATGTGCATTCTCTTAGGGCAAACAGTGCTTCCTCTGATACATGAGCATTGAGTGATTCCCATGAGATGCTGAAGTAGTTCAGCTAGAGGTCAAAAATGTGATGTCTCACGAAATATGTATTATAGCCTCCACAATCAGTCTGAAGGAAAGATGGGGGTCAGTAATATTTAACTCCCAGTAGGCTCTGAGGCCTTCTCAAATAAAATTAAGCTGTCTGACAGGAAATACACTGCACTGTTTAAAATTATTCTCATTGAGGTCAATCTGGATCAACATTAGATGTTCTGCTCCACTTTTTCTAACAGAAAATAGAAAGGAAAAAGAGTCCCTATCAATCTTTACTACAGAGGATTAAAGTTTGTGGAAAAACTGTTCCACAGTATATCTTATACTCTTATGTCTTATACTCTTATATCTCATTATATATACTTAAGATGTTGCATAGTATATCTTATGTATCTTATAGTATATCTATATAGTTCCGTAGCATATAGTATTGACCAGCTAAGGAACCTGAACTAAGTCCATGGGACCTGATGAGACTCATCCTCGGGTCCTGAGGGAACTGGCACATGAAATTGCTATGGCAATCTATAGTTTTTGAGAAATCGTGGCAGTCAGGTGAAGTCACTGATGACTGGAAAGAAGGGAAATATGATGCCTATTTTAAAAAGGGGAAAGGAGAAGGACCAGGAAACTAAGGACAGTCAGTCCCACCTCTGTGCCTGGCAACATCATGGAGTAGATCCTCCTGGAAGCTATGCTTAGGCACTTGAAAAGCAAAGAGGTGATTGGTAATAACCAACATGGCTTACCAGGGTCAAGTCACGCCTGACGAATTTGGTGGCCTTCTATGATGGGGCCACAGAATTTGTAGATAAGGGCAGAGCAACTGACATCATCTACCTGGACTTATGCAAAGTGTTTGACACTGTCCTGCATGACATCCTTGTCTCTAAATTGAGAGGCATGGATTTGATGGGTGGACCACTCAGTGGATAAAGAACTGGCTGGATGGTCACATGCAGAGAGTTGTGGTCAGCCGCTCATTGTCCATGTGGAAGCCAGTGATGAGTGGTGTCCCTCAGGGGTCAGTGCTGGAGCCAATACTGTTCAAGATCTTTGCCAGCTACATGGACAGTGGGATTGAGTGCACCTTCATAATCAACATGCCAGAGGGAAGGGATGTGCCATCCAGAGGGATCTTGACAAGCTTGAGGGGTGGGCGAATGCAAACCTCATGAAGTCTAACAAAATGAAGTGCAAGATCCTACACCTGGGCCGTGGCAATCCCAGGCACAGCTACAGGTTGGGTGGGGAAGGAATTGAGACCAGCAACAAGAAGAAAGACTTGAGTGTGATGGTAGATGAGAAACTCACAATGAGCCAGCAATGTGTGCTTGCAGCCCAGAAAGCCAATCAAATCCTAGGCTGCATCAAAAGGAGTGTGGCCAGCAGGTCAAAGGAGGTGATTCTCCCCCTCTACTCTGCTCTGGTGAGGCCCCACCTGGAATACTGCGTGCAGTTCTGGTGCCTTCAGCATAAGAAGGACATGGAACTGTTGGAGCAAGTCCAGAGGAGGGCTACAAAGTTGATAAGAGGATTGTCTCCCCTGTGAAGGCAGGCTGAGGAAGTTGGAGCTATTCAGCCTGGAGAGGAGAAGGTTGCATGGAGACCTCGGAGTAGCCTTTCAGTGTCTGAAGGGAGCTTACAGGGGAGCTGGTGAGGGTCTCTGTTAGGAATTGCAGTGATAGGACAAGGGGTAATGGATTCACATTGGAGGAGGGGAAATTTAGACTAAATATTAGGAAAAGGTTTTTTACTGTGAGAGTGGTGAGACACTAGAACAGGTTGTCCAGGGAGGTAGTGGATTCCAAAACTCCAGCAGTGTTCAAAGACAGGATGGACGAGGAAGGCCTTGAGCAACCTGGTCTAGTGGGGAGGTGTCCTTGGCCCTGGCAGGGGGGTTGGGGACTAGATGGTCTCTAAGGTTCATTCCAACCCCTAAAATTCTATGATTCTATGACCTCAAGAAATTCTGAAGGCCTCATGTCAAAAAACTCTCAATGGAAAATTCTCGGTCAGGTCTAATTGACTTACAGAACTGTATACCTTCAATGTTCCAGATACTGCAGTCTTTGTTCAAAAGTGTAATAAGCACACAGACTGTTACCCTGAGACTTACTATAAAGCTGAGAATAGATATAACTACAGTACTGAGAAATAATAGGTCTTGCAATGAGCATGAAGTACATTAACTCTTTTCCAATCAAATAAAGTCTGATCTGACACAAACACCATGGTCTCATCTTGTATCAATACAGGGAGATTACATGAAACTATATAGAAAGTTATGTGCAATCCAAAAATCATAGGAAACATGTTAAACTATCAAGGATACTTAGCGAAGTGTTAGGTTCTTAACATTTGGAAGAAAAACCTCCTGGCAGTCCAAATCTGAGTGACTGAGCTCTCCAGATGGGAAAACTACAGCTGTATGACATGAGCTCAAGGGAGATATGATGAAAACAGAAAGCAGCTTTGCTTCAAGACACTCATATGAATTCACCACTGGTGCTTTAGTCATGATTAAACTCTACTTAATTAATTATTCATGGTGAATTCTCCTGTTGTGCAAGAGGTTTGATGAGGTATGTATATTTAATTTGAGCTATACTGTGGGGATAATGAATAGTCCTTGATGGAAGAAGAAAATCTTTTCTGTTAAATTCCTTCATACCACGTATTTGGATGAATTTCCTCAGGGCTATCTTTCTTTCTGTATAAAACATGTATGTGCATGTAGCACTGAGGGAATGAGAGTGGGAAACTGGGTAAGTTACATTATATAATTTCCTTGAGGATGAGATGTGAGGTTCACAGTGGAAGAGGATCTTCACGCTTTCTGTATGGAATTGGTCTCCTCATGGGCATTTGATTCTTGAACTGTGGCATACTCATATTAGTGCTACCAAAACTGCCACAGCAAGTTTCTGCTGATGGGACAGTTCCCACGGTTCATCCAGGTCTATGGCACAAGAAGAAGGATATAGGGAGTTTAGGATTTGAACACATGGATGCCTTATGCAGCCTTACTCTGAGAGGAGTTTGTAGATTCACTTCCAAGTGAAAATTAATTCAGAAACCCTAAGCTGGAAACAAAGCAACATCTGTGAGTCCCCTGTGATGGAGTTGACTATGTCCTGGGAATTTATCCTCTTAACTAATTTGTTTTCACCTCTAAATGTAAAGAAGAATCCTAAGGAAATGTTAAACAGAAGGGAGGGTTTGATTTACTTTGTCTGGGCTAGCTCCTGTTCAGCAGAAAAGACTCAGCAATCAACACAAAGCTGGAGCTCAAGTATGATCAATTTATATTCAGCTCCTCTTCCCCCATCAAACTCTATCTCCATTTCAGCATTTGGAAACTGGCACCTCTAACTGGCTCTTCTATAGGAGGTATCACAACTATTTAGTGGATTTTTGTATCCTCTTGGAACTTTTTCTGTCAGTAGGGTAATCAGAGTTGTTAGGAGTTGGCGGCTTTGGTAAATACTTTCTAATAGCAAAAACTGGCAGTTGAGTTCTTTTAAAATGCCAGCTTGAATCCTGCATGTTGCCTACCTGAAAGTCTGGCCCTAAGCCCAGTTCAAAAGCTACTCCCATATGTTTTTGCATGTTTTTAAAAAAAATCAATTACATCATCATGCAAAAGACCTATACCCTGCTGGACTTCGAATTTTGCTCAAAACTCAAGCATATGCATCCCCACCTACAGTCTAACTATAACAATCTGTTAGTTCCACTTCCCATGAATCAGTACTAGAAACTATTAAGCTTAAAAAGAACAGATTGTGCTTTTTTCCAGATGAAGCTTAATATAGTACAGTACATAATAATACTTCGATCTCATAGAAAAGGGTCAGGCAAACTGCAGGCGGCTCTTGCTGCTCCTCCTGCCCAGTAACTGAACCGATTAAACTACCTAACCACAAACCATTAAGATCTTCTGTGTATTACACAGCAAAACAACTTTTTTATTCTTAAAATAATTAGTAAAATATGCTGCCATCTGCTCTATCACACTAAAGGTTATCAATATGAGATAAGAAGTCCCTACTGCCAAATGGAATAATGAACTACATTTTCTCCTCCCCAGGGATTATTGGGGTGTCACACATTTCTTTTTGAATATAAGAGCTTTTTCTTTAATCAATAGCTGCACATGCAAATTTTTGTCAGATAGTTGTTTGGTTTAAAAGAGAGTTTCAGTGAGCATAGATGAGCATCAACCTTTAGGAGAGATTTAGGATGCAAAATTGCTTCTGGCAGGACGTGGCAAAAATTCACAGAGTAAAAGAAGAGGGGCCTCAAGTGAAATAGAAGAAATGCATTATGTCATTCATTAGTCTGGTAATCATCCTACCTGTCACAAAACATATTTATTTAAGCAGAAGTGCTAGAATTATTTTTGTAGACAAGGAAGAGTGAAAAAGAGCAACAAAAAATAATATTCTTTGATGCGTCTGAGCCACAGAAAAGAAGTCAAGTCAGGTTAAAATTCACAGTATATGGTTTGTAAGCAGTACAGGGAATACAGAGCTTCATTTTTTACTTGATCCAAATATTTTATTTAAATTATTTTTAAATGGGATTCCAGTTTCTATACTAAGTATATATATGTAAAACAATAACAATAAAAAAATAATAAAAAGGTCATTTTGAAAGAAACCCATAATAATACCTTAAATCTGAATAGTTCCTCAAAATATATTCCACTTAAATATCCAACCAGATCTTTCCCTTAATATTCACTTGGAATATGGGCTGATCCTCTTCAATTATCTTGAGTGTTAGATAGCAACTTCAAGATCTTTGAGCTCTTTCCTCATAAAATATTAAATCTGAAAGTCTGAACTTCGTGGAAAAAAGGATAAATATGTATACACTTTTGTATGTATCCTACTCTTTTTTTGTAAACTGATTTTAACATTTGTCACGCAAGTAGCCAAATACTGCTCTGGTGAAAGGGCACCAACCCAGAACAAGTCCCACCACATTTTCCTCAGCATGACACCATGCTGTATCTCCAGTGCCATGTGTCATTTGGAGCCTCACATTGAAACAGCTTCTTCACAGGGCTGCTGCCAAATTCTGTCACAGAACAGCATGCAGCCAAGGTGATAGAACTCTTGATGAAAATATGGCCTGTTATATACAATTAGATCTCACACCAGAGTTGTTTTGGTGTGTGGTTATGGTCTTTGGCAGGAGTTGTCAAGAAGGTTTAGCTGTTCCTCCTCACGCAGAACGAAGTGACTACATGGAGGGAAGGTTTCTTCAAAGAAACAACTTCACAAGCAAAGCAGCCAGGTAATGTTGGCTGGGCTTGGAAAGGTATCAGAGAACTCCAGAACAGCAAAAATTTCCTCAGCAATTAAATTAAGAATGCTACCTACTCCATTTTTAAAATTGCTATACCTGCCTTCTATAAGCACAAAAAACCTCAAATTGATTCAGAGGGAACAATCTAACATCTCAGGCCTCACAAGGGACATAAACCACTTAGGACTCTATCCTTAGCTGTCTATATGATAGTGGAGAACTCAGGTATCTATTTTCTTGAATGTTAATAATTTTTATTCAAACTGAAAGCTCTTCAAATAACATTTATATATTGGCAAGAGCTCATAAAACTCAGACCCAAAAGGATTGCCTATGTCCCTGGTGGCTTGATAGATGCAGATATTACAATTCAAGGTGTGTCAATATAAAGGAACATTAGTTAACACGACATCATGTGAGCTATAAACTTAGTTTCCTTTTCTGTGAACAGTTTGGCGATTTTCAGGTTTTTTACATTTGAGGACAAAAAATGTTTTCATAATCACAAAAAATGTTAGCGAAACAAAACCCCCCACTTTTAATCCTCTTAAAATTCAATCCACTGAAATAATGTATTGAAATGATCTTATAATATTTAATTTAGATATTGACCATTTTATAATTTAATATAAGCTTTATATTACTTTCTACAATGTGAAAAAAGCCTAATATGTGATATCAGAAAACTATTTTATTAAAAATAATTGTCTACAATATTTGGACATTTAAAATCAAATTTAACATGTTTATTTAGGAGATAAATTAACTTTTCTGTGAGATTTTTCAGTTTCAGATGTCAGGCATTGTCCGAGCAAAAGGTTTCTTCTAAAGACATTTAGACCAGCTCCATTCGTAAGGTATTAGTTTAACTAACTGTCTTATAGATTATTTTAGTGTAGCAACATACAATATACTCCAAACATCACTGTACTTAATTAAATTTAACAAATCTGTTCATTATCTCCTCATCTAAGAGAGCTCATAAATATCAGTTTGATATCAAACTTTTTCATCCCTTTTTCATCTTCTCTGGACTATTTTGAAATAATAAATTGATTTCTCTTAAGATAATGATGACCTAGTTTCACAGTTTAGTGCACCTCGATTCTGTTTATTTTTAAAATATCACCTCATAACTTTAAATGAAAGACTCATTTAAACATTGCTGTTATGTGAGCAAAGGGAGCAGTCTGGAAACAGCCTTTTCTATACACATCCTTTGATCCCTCCTGCTAACTGGCATGTCTGCAGTTCTGTGGCCTTGTCCATTGAGCAATGTTTGAAGTGCTACATGATGCTAATGTCTGCTAAAGGGTTTTAAGTTTGACAGCTTTTGCAAAAACATGCTGCCATCTCTGACTGCTCTCCTTGTTTTCAGATGGGAGAGACTGAATTTTTTTGTACTTTCTCTTTGAAAAATATCTATCTACCTGACTCTAAGACATTTCCCTCATACATTTCCTGTATAATTTCATTTCAAAATTAAATTATTAATGAAAGCACAGTTCTTACTGTGGTCCATGGATGGTCTAACTTTAGTTTAATTTTTATTTAGGATTATACTTTCCATTTTTTGTTTGATTTTCAGATAGAAATTAGAACACGTGAGACTGACACTATTAGACTGGAGGCTGTTTCTTTCAGAAGGCAAATGCTATGCCAGAAAGGAGAGGGCTTTGCAGTGGGAGCTTCTTAGTCTATGATCTTGTATTCTTCATTGTGGTCGTAGTGAATTCCCAAGGAGTGCAGTTGCCTGGGGTTTCTTCACTGGCATTTGGACCCAGTCCCAGTTCTGGCTTAGGCTGCAAATTATTATATTTCTCAAAAGAGTTGGTCCCTTCTACAAGTGAACAACACCACACTTCTGTACACGCACAACCTGGAACATACCTTCATGCAATATTAATTCTTAACTCTGCTATGGTTTACATCCAGTCATTTCTGAAATACACTTGATGTCCTATTCTGCTGCTGCATGGGTGAACAATACCAGAAGTCATCCAGCAAAAACAAAAATAGCGTAATTCAGGGATTAGATAGATTCTGACGGCTCTGAAATGGAGGCAAAAGTGTTTTCCTGACACTGGTGATGTCAGAATAAATGGATGACAGATTGAAAGAAACTCAGATAACTGCAGTAAGGAAAGCTGCATTTATGTTGATCAAACTGAATGAAACATGATGGTTTTGCTCACAAAAACTCATATTTGTTTAATTGTAGCAATAAACATAATATTTATTGTAGTAACAATCATATTGTTTGTCTAACATCCGTTTTAATAATAACACCTAGTATTTCCCAACAGTAACTGTATCTGATGGCAAGGCTAATCCAAAGAGAGCACCTTAATTTCACTTTAAATGACTATGCATATTCATATTTAGAACACTCATTTGGGACAAGTGTGGGTTTCATGACTCTCCTGATATGAACTCTGTAAGCAGCGAGGTCTGTCAGGAATCCATGAATATTTAGTGTGGCAACTGGAAGGAAGGTCTATGACTGCATTTCCCAGGAGTACTTGTTAAAAGATTTTGAAGGGGTCAATATGAATCTTCTTGGGGCATATTAATCATTCTTAAACCATACTGTGTAGGATGAGAAGACCTATACTGTGTGACCAGCTACTTTCTTTCAGATAGTTTCATTTTAGGAACATGTTGGATAATTTTTACCTCTTGGCGCATAAAAAAGACTGCATCTTCAAAGACTACTCAAAAAACACATTGCTTTTCAAATCGTAGCTTCAGAGAGTACCACTAGAACACTAACATACTCAGCTTTTGTATGTAGAAACTGAAGAAGATAAAAATAGGAATAGAACAGGGTTGAAGGCAAGAATATGATCTTCTGATTTTCAGACAAAGTTGCTTTATAGCAAAAGCATAATCAGTTATTAAAATATTACAGAATAATTTTTGCTTTATAAGCTCTCAACAGTGGTGATTTCATGGCTAGGTTGAACAATCTGTCCCAAGCCAAACTAATCTTTTAATAAGTTTTCCTTCCCTAGTTCTTAACCTAGTTCTTCTACGTTCTCTTTGAATTTCAGTCTATTATATATTTTCTATCAAACATGGAAGTATCTTCTCAAATCCGTTTTTTCCGAAGTCTTCAACAGCTTTTAATGCAACCTGTTTTCTACACTTTCCATATTTCTGGTTTTTATGTGGATGATTGCCAAATAGTTGATATTGTCTAACCAGGATGGTGTGCAGGTTTTTTCAAGATATGGTATTTTTCCATCTTGTACCTTGCCTGAGCAGGGTAATATTGAAAGACTATTTCATGCCTCTAAAATGTATTATCTCTTTGTCTACTTTTGGTAGGATATTTGCCTTATTTAACAATGGAATTACACTGTTGACTCAAGTTTAACTTGTGATCCATTTTAATTATCTAGGCCTTGTTTTCTGTAGTACAGCTTCTCAGTCAATCATTCATCATCCAGTATTTAAGCATCAGATTATTCTGTTCTAGGAGCAGTGTCATCCAGCATAGTCTGTTTAAAGATTTAATAGCCATAGTCCGTTCATCATCATTCAAGTCAGTGTTGGAAATATCAATTAAAAATGGAATCAAGGCAGATCTGTAAGAAAGCAATTGATCTTATGTATGTTACAAAGCTAACAAGTGAGAAATACAGTCTCAATAAAGTTTTAAAGTCTGTTGTGCACCTAATGCAGGGAAGTTTAGATTCATTTCTTCTTAGCATGCTTAGAATGTTCATATGTGATACTAAAAAAAAATTACAATTTTAAGATACTCCTTCTTCACAAATGCTCTGAACTGGATTTTAGGTTGGCTTGATATGATGTATTCTTTGATATATTGTCCTTTCTTTATGACACCAGAAGAAAATTAGTCAATTTTTGTGAGCAATTCTTTATTTTTCCAGAAGTGAAATACCATTGGCTGAGCTCTTTCCTCAGTTTCTTTTTCAAGACAGGTAGTGTTACCTCATTTCAGTTTTTTAGAATGTTATGCATAGGTCATATATCTCCAGAAGAACCATTTAAGTCTTTAACATTGTTTCAAGCAAGGAAGATGGACCAGTTGTTTTGAGAATGTACCATTTTCTAATCTCTAGAAATGTCTATAATTTCTGAATTCTTCACTAATTCTAGTTTGAGACAGAGTATAAAAGGCAGAGTTTAGGTATTTGAACAAAATGAAATCCTAAAGTCCTTAAGCAACAGCTGACTAGATTTGAAATTTTCTCTATCTTCTTCACATTCAAGAATCCTAGTACATATAAGATGTTTCTGCAGCAAATGAGTCACATATTCTGAACAAATTTTGGCCAGAAAGATCATTTTAAGCAGATCTATAGATTGTGGTCTCACTTCTTTTGTATTATGCCTTTTCCACCCTCTTTACAACAAAAATTATTTATACACTGAGGAGTACAACACTTTTTTGGAAACTGAAAAATATTAGTTTGAACATACTCAGGCTAAGGAGGGAACAAGGCTTAAATTTTCAGTATGTCCTGGCAGCATATTGTAGTTACTAGGCTATGATATAAAAGAATAGTAACCTCTTCCTCTCCCCATATCTTAAGAGGAAATCAAAATCTGTTTTCAGGAGGACGTTCAGACTGGGAAACCAAGTGAATAGTAGTATGCATACTAATAGAATAACTAAGGTTGGAAAATACCTCCAAGATCTTCAAGTCCAACCTTCAACCAAATACCATCATGCCCACTAAAGCATATTGTGAAGTGCCATGTCTACTCATTTCATGAGCACTTTCAGGGATTTTGACTTTGCCACTTTTCAGGACAGCCTGTTCAATGTTTAACTACTCTTTCAGTGAAGTTTTTCCTAATATGCAGCCTGAACTTACCCTAAAGATATTTTGATCTGATCTGCCTTTTTCTCTTGTGCATTCTTAACACAAAGATTTTCTGAACCACATGTTGAAGTACCTTGCCCTATTCAGATATTAGACAAAGAGCTTGACTGTCAAACACAGAGTATCCTATGACAAGGATCAGGAGCCTAAAAATACAGACTTTGCAATATATAGTTCTGACCGAAATACATTCCTTACTTCATCTAGCCTGAAAACCTTCTGAAAGACAACAGCTGTAGCTGAAGACAGTTTGATCTTTGGAAATTTAGGACTTTGTATAAGTTCCTGATTATCTGCCTATAACAATACTAGCCCTTAGCCTCCATTTTTATCTTTTTTCATGTATTTTATTTTCTGGAGGGAGGGTTGTTTATGTACTCCATTGCATAATAAACTGGAAAAAAATATAGAAATTGTAGAATACATAGTTGAGGGAAGTTTTTAGCTCAGATTCCTGACATCTTACTTAGTTTTATTAACTATTTCCCTCTATAGTATCTAATTGAATCATCCAATATCAGATTAGCAAAGCATTTCTATAGCACACTCATCTGCTGGAAAGAAACCAGTACTGAAAACACCTAAACTGCCTTCAAACAGTGAAACAAGTAGTCAAATTAGTCTATCTGGGCATGGGCTGAAATGGCTGGGCTGTTTCACACAGTCCATCAAATGACTGTTAACACATTCCTCCTCCACCATGTTATTACTAATTATACCATTACATTCACAAGAGAATAGAGTGCTAGACTTGATGTCTCTTCATTACTTCTAGCATGTTTAGGAACCATAACATATTTTTCTTGGACATATTTTCTTCAAGGAGGTTCTCCATAACCAAATGCCAATGTTAGGGGCAGAGATGGAGTAAAAGGGAACTGAACCTAAAGTATGCTTGACATTACACTGCAAGTTTCAACTTTTTCAGGATCAGCATTGGCACTTGGCATGGCAGATTAATGAGTGTTCAGAGAATTCAGGAAGATCAGACTGTGCCCACTTATCTGGATGTCTCTCAAGTGCATTTCAACCTGTATGATTTCATGGATGCCATTGATGATAAAGGACATAAGTTTTGGGCACTGCTGTTGCTTTACATACTGCCATTGTTTGCTTGGGTATTGAAAGGAAAGCCACCAGCAAAATACTTACAGAGAACAGCACTATGGATTGGTTTTGCCTAGGAGGGCATTACAAAATATATGCAGCTATTCCAGAGTGCTGAGTTCTCCTGGAACTACATGGAATAGAAGCCTTTCGGCCAAACAATTGACAAAATACTCAGAGAACCTGAAGGTCTTTTTGACTGTGAGATTCTCAATTGCAAAGATGATGGCCTCATGTGATGTGTTAAACACTGTCATCTATCATATTTAGCTTCTCCCTTAATGATCTGAGGAGGGAGTAAACAATGTTAATGAAATATGCAAATGAGTTTGAACTGGGCAATGTCGAGGATGTCAACCAAAATACAGAAATACTGTAAGGTTTTCTAAAGATAATGTTAACTCAACTAGAAATAAGGAAAAATAAAAAGGTTTGCTTTGTCATACTTAAATTAAATTTCTGGACAAATTAACCAAAATATTGAAAATGATCCCATAAAACGAAGCATTCCTTCCTGTAATGCTAAAGCAAAATATTTTAATGGTTTGAATGGTTGTAGTATTTTTCTTCAGAGACTTGCCATCTATTAGGAATTTAAAAATTTTACTTTTCCTTCAGAGCTGCGATTTTAAAAAATCAGAATATAAAAAAAATCAGATTTCCATCAATCTGTGATGCTAATTTTTATCGTAGTGTGTTAGTTTCAGCTGGGATGGAGTTAATTCAAGAACAGACATATATTTTTAAAAGGACAGAAAGATGCCTAAAGTTACATCCTTTAAGGCAAATACCCAAAAATCACGACTAAGTCTGAAAGACTGTGGGAGGAGACTTATCCTGTGTGATTTTATTAATTAATCTGAAATCTAAATCTGCTTGGATTTAGTTTAATTTGAAGTATAACTAAGGAGCACACAGAAAGGAGAAGCAAGGAATAGATTGAGATGTCAAAGGTTATTTTTTTCTCTCTCAGTATTTAAGCTTTCTGAAAGTTTAATTTTAATTTTTACCTTTTGAAAACCACTAACTCACAAGGTTCTTGCCAACTTCATAGACTTGTTTAAACAGCTGATACTGAATTTGGTGACAGTGTTCATCAACAATGAGGCACTTCATTATAAAACACCTTTTATAAAAAAAACCAGGGTAAATCCCAGGAGGATGGAGAAAAGAAATAAAATACAGAGGATTAAAGAACAAAACAAACCCAAATGTTAGTCTCTGGATTTATTTTTTTAAGTACTGTATACAAAGAAATGACTGTGTTCTTCATTATTTTAGCCTCAGGTTAGATTTCATCTGTACTCCTTATCAGACTCAAGGCTCAAGGTCGACTGGGGTAAGTCAGTCCTTTTCATCATGCATACACTCAGCACATTGCATGGATTTCAGATATTAATGGAGGTCATAAAAATCAAACCACACCAAAGGAGCAATTGATTTCCAGAAATGTTTGACTGTGGTGCACAGTGGTGCAGGCAGTGTTTGTATGAGATAATAACCAAAGGAAACTTCTCAGACGTACAAAAGTGGCACAGATATGCAACAGAGAAAAAGAAAGGGGACAGAAAGGGGATGAGGGAAAGATAAAACAAAGTTAAGTATATATAGAAGGGGTTAAGTATTTACATCTTTTAACTGTGTATCTATTATTATTATTTATAATTAATTATTTATTAACAACAACAAAATAATGATAATGATAATGATGATTATGATGATGGTGATGATGATGATGATGATGATGATGATGATGATGATGATGATAATAATAATAAATAAAACTAGTACTAAACATTGCTTGGAGATCTCAGTTAAGATCTTGGCCTCACCATTTTAAGTGTGAAACAAAGTCAGGATAAGAGAGTGCCTTTTCTAAAATACACAAATCTAATGATACAAGAAAAGCAAAGAATTAGTAAGGAAATAAAGTCACATTAAAGAAACAAAACCAAACAAAAAAAAGAAATTACTTGCAAAATGTCAAGCATCTGATTATTTGTAAAGGAAGGATAGATGAATTTCCCCCTATAGCACTTGTTAATTGTGATCTTAACCCTGTCAATTGGGATCTTAACAGTCATCCTCCCGGGCACTGCTTGTGTTCCATCTATAGCTAATGGAGTGTAACCATCAGCTGCAGGAGATGATAAATCTACCTGTCTTACACACCTTTTTTTCTAGATGAGGTGACTAGAGTTGCAGTGTATATAATTTGCTTTGGTTACTTGCCTTATTTTCAGATATCCAAAGAAACCTGACCAAAACATGCTAAATCATGGAACTATAAAATCATGGAATGTTTTGAATTGGAAGGGACTTTCAAAACTCATCTAGTCCTACCTCCCTGATATGAACAGGAACACCTTCCACTTGATAGGTTGCCCAAAGCTCTTTCCAATCTGGCCTTAAACCTGGCAATTCTCATTCATTAATCTATTTCCAAGAAAACCCTCTCTCCCTTTCCTCAAAGGGAAAAACTTTTTGAAGTCTATCTTTGTACCAAATATACCTCACTTCCTCAAAGGGAAAAACTTTTTGATTTGAAGTCTATCTTTGTACCAAATATACAATGTATTTTTGGACCTGAAAAAGATTGTTGCTCACCTTCAAAATAAATTGCCAGCTCTAGTGAGAACTTAATCATGGAAATTATTTAGTCTTCCAAGTAAGGGTAGGAAACTGAGCCAGAGAAGAAATTGAATACTATGTTTAACTTCCTCAAAGGGAAAAACTTTTTGATTTGAAGTCTATCTTTGTACCAAATATACAATGTATTTTTGGACCTGAAAAAGATTGTTGCTCACCTTCAAAATAAATTGCCAGCTCTAGTGAGAACTTAATCATGGAAATTATTTAGTCTTCCAAGTAAGGGTAGGAAACTGAGCCAGAGAAGAAATTGAATACTATGTTTAGGAAATTTTATACTATTAGGTTCCAGTGAAAGAAATGGGTTATTTAGAAAATCTTTGCTTATATTGGGAAATCTCTCCTCCCATGTTTCTGTGAGCTTTCTTATTTCCACTGGCTGATTTTACATAAGGGGAAAATAAATAAAAAAATTATAAAAGAATATTCCTAAGGATATTTTGTAAACTGTAGGTGATAGACTATTTTTTTCGTCTTCTTTTAGATGGCTCAGTACCAGCTCTGAAGATTTAGTGGGTTTATTACGGAGTCACTGGTATTCCCTTTCTTTATTGAAGTTACAGTCAGAACTGTTGACTAGTTGGACCATTGTGATATTATCTAATCCTTCATTATTGTAAACTGATGACTACAAAATTAGGTGCTTCTCATTTTTGGCTTCTAGAGCGAAAATTAGCCCCTTATTTCAGTATGATTTAGGTGTCTCTTGCCTTCATAGTCCTATACATCCATATATATGAATCCTAAGTCTCAGTTAAACATTTCTCCATTCAAGTGACTCCATCATTACAAACCCAATTCTAGATTATGTTATACAGTTCATAGAATCATAGAGTCATCAAGGTTAGAGGAGACCTCTAAGATCAAGCCTAACCATTACATTAGGACTCTACTGTAACCCCTAAACCATATCCTCCAGCACCAGATCCAGATGCCTCTTGAACACCTCCAGGGATGGTAACTCTACCACCTCGTTGGGCAATCTATTCCAGGACCTGACCATCCTAACAGTGAAAATTCTTTGCTTAACATCTAAGCTGAATCTCCCCTGTCTCAATTTATGGCCATTCCCTCTAGTCCTCCCACTGCAGGAATGGCATAACAGACCACCTCCCACCTCTCTACAACCCTCTTTCAGGAGATTGTAGAGAGCAATGAAGTCACCCCTGAGCTGCCTCTGCTCAAGGCTAAATGAACCCTATTCCCTCAGCCATACCTCATACAACACGTGTTCTTGGCCTTTTATGAGCCTTGTTGCCCTTCTCTGGACATGTTCCAGCACCTCAATGTCTTTTTTAAATTGAGGGGCCACAACTGAACACAGTCCTTGAAATGTGGCCTGACCAATGCCGAGTACAGGGGACTGATCACTTCCCTAATCCTGCTAGCCACACTATTCTTGATACAGGTCAAGATGCCATTGGCCTTCTTGGCCACCTGTGATCACTGTTGGCCCATATTGATCCGGTTGTCCATCAGCACTCCTAAGTCCCTTTCTGACAAACAACATGTGCTGCATGGGGTTGTTGTGTCCCAAGTGCAGGACCCAGCATTTCACCTTATTGAACCTCATGCAGTTGTCCTCAGCCCACCGATCAAGTTTGTCCAAGTGTCTCTGTAGAGGTTTCCTACCCTCAGGCAGATCAATACTCCTACCCAACTTAAGTGTCATCTGCATATTTACTGAGGGTGCACTCAATCCCCATGTCCAGATCATCAATAAACAAATATTTACCATAGAGACATAGAAAGACAGTGCCTCTATATTTCAGGTATATAGCAGAATTTCACTCTGGATACTTCCCTTGAGACAGTTACATCTAACGCTCATTTTCCATTCTTATTTCAGGACATGAAGACCTTATTACCTTCCTTTACTGTTTGCCCCCACAGTCATCCATCCACAGTGTTACATAGACATTTCTCCAACAGCTTTTACCTTGTTTTCATAATGTATGAGTATTTTTCTTGTCAAATTCAATGAAACACTAGTTACAAAACATCAATTCTTGTGGCAAACTTCTCTAATTTTTCAGACCTATTTGCATTTCTAATTACCTCATCAACTGTAATGGTGTGTTTGCTTAAAAAAGGCCACAAAAGTGTTGAATGTCAATGTTATACAATGTACCAGCATTTAAAACTGAGCAGATGAGCTGCTGAACACACTACAGCTGACTGCTCAAATTGCAAAAGGACTAATGGACCACAATGAGCAGGTATCACAGTGTGTTAATCTCGGTGTAAAATAGATTTGACTTTAAGTAATGATGTTCCCACTTGGACCAGATTCCAAAATTAGTGCAGAAAGCAGCAAGCCCTCTGATCTGGTGCCAGGTCATCAGGCACTGTCTTGAACAGATGCTCCTTATGGAATTTATTGTATGAAAGAAGGAACACCACTTAATCTGATTTACAGGGTTATGCATAATATTTCGGCACCACAGATTTCCAATTTGTTATGAGCAAACAGCTTTAATTCTGCAATAAATACATTTGAAAAGATTTGCATGGGGCTTTGTTGGTATGTATAGAAAGAAGTCCTTTACATAGATCTCTATCCCCATATGTGAATAATTTGTAATTCTAGAAAGTACATGAATAATGTAGGCAATTTTAACCAACGGTTGCAATAAACTGTATAAACTAGTTTAAATGACATTAACAAAGCTGGCAGGTGGAAAACTTCTGCTATGATGCCTGCTGGCCTTCAAATTATCTTGTGCTTCCCTGTGTGTGTTCCTGTGTTAGTGAAGTCATGCATGTTTGTCAGCTTAACATTGCTATATATTGCAGCATTAATGACACTTTTTTTGATTTTGTGTATAGTTGCTGCATAAATCTTAATGATATAATGTTGATTTCTTCACAGAATAAGCAGTTTAAGGCAGCAAATTGTGTTTGAAATCCTGCAAACGGTATAGATCTGTCTTTTCTGGTTTTGTTTGTGGGGTATGAAAGAAAAGAAAACAAAACAAAATTCTACATTTCTTTCTTTCTTTTTTGCATGTTTTTTTCTTATTTACCTCTAAACCACTACATTCTTTACACAATTTATTTAGGTATCTGCTAATATCTTTGCTATCCCCATGTTATCTTTAATACATTTTTCTGTGACAATACCCTGTTTGACACTAAAGTCTGATTTCTTTTAACACTTCTCTCCTTTCCAAAAGATTAGGTATTTAAACTTTCCCATGAAATTTCCAAGCTGATTTCCAGCATCTGAAGGTTTCAAACAGAGAAGGAGCTGCTGTGATTGGCTTGATGTCTTTAATAAAAAAGGCAACACATTTTTTTGTTTCCACACAATTACTTACATGCTTTTGGTTAAAGTAAGTTCTTCTGAACTCTCTTCGAGAACAGCAAAATACAGAGACTTAATTTTGTCTCTAAGGTGTCATAAAATCAATTTACTAGTAAGATCCACAGCTAAAATCATGCCTCTAACCTGATGCTCATGTGATAACCAGAAGTATGTCTGCTATGTCTTGCCAGTAATGTTCTTGCAAAGCTGCAGTACACTATCACTTGAACATGGCATCATGCCTCCTCACCTCTTTTTAAGGCACAAAACTCTGACTTATGATAGAGGGAAGATGGCAAAATGCCTCCAGTCTTCTGAGCTGCATCAAAAAATAACCATGTACTACTCAGCAACTAAGTAGCAGGGGAATAACAAGGGGACAAACTAGGATTTTAAAGCCTTAGGAAAGACTTTTGTTTGTCTGTGGAAAGTGAGGTCAGTATCACCTGTTGCAACTAGAGCTTGATTAGTGTTCAGAGAATACAGTAGCACTATTCACTATTTATTGCCATTCACAGCTGCTTTGCCATTATCTGCTTCACTGTAATACACAGGAGCTAGGATCAAAGGAACATGATACAAGGAACATGATCCGTTGTACTAATCACTGTGAATGCAAATGAACAACATTTTCAGTCTCAAGATGTTCAAAATTTGATAGAACAGGAAGACACAATGGATGGAAAAAATTATAAAGCGTGGGAGATGAGAGAAACAAAATAAGAAAAGCAAAAAATTAGTATGTCTTGCACAGAACTCAGAATTTCTACTACAGAAATCCTCCCTGAAGACAGAGATGAATAAGGCCACAGTGTGCCAGTAAGTGGACTGAAAAGCAGAATAAATGTAGTTGCTGCCTTGAAGGTGCTCTACTAGTTTGTACAGAGTGTATTTTATCACTACTTAGTAACTGTTCTACTTATTTTCACTTCCTCGTTTAAAATGCATTTCTTACAGCCAGGTAGAATGTATAGTGATTAATGACAGCCAGTGGCATTATTATCAAAGGTGAACATTCTTGTGTCTTCATCTGATTCTTCACCCAATACTCTATTCAGAAACCTGCCTTCCATAAAGTTTTATTCTTCAGTCATGCCTACCTATCCCTGAAACCGTTTTTTGTCCTGATTTCAACTGGGATAGAATTAATTTGCTTCCTAGTAGCTAGTACAGTGCTGTGTTTTGGATTCAGTATGAAAACAATGTTGATAGCATGCTGAGGTTTTAGTGGTTGCTGAGCAGTCCTTACTTTAAAGTCAGTGACTTTTCTGCTCCTCACCCCACTTCACCAGTGAGGAAGCTGGGGATGCATGAGGAATTGAGAGGGGACAGAGCTGATCCCAGCTGGCCCAAGGGTTATTCCAGATAATATGGTATCATGCTCAGCATATAAATCTTAGAGGAGTTGATCAGGGCATGGCGGCTGTTGCTCAGAGACTAGCCGGGCATCAGTCAGTGAGTGGTGAGCAATTGCATTGTGCATTATTTGTTCTGTATATTCTTTTATCATTAGTACTATTTTTCCTTATTTTCTGCCATATTAAGCTGTCTTTACATCAACCCATGAGTTTTACCCACTTGCCCCAGTTGTCTCCTCCATTCCACAGAATGGAAGGAGTGTAAGGCTAGGTAATCTACACTTACTTGTCAGGTTAGTCCACAGCATCCTTAAGTTTAAAAAAATTCTTTCTCACAATGGCCCTTCTGCTCCCCACATAGGAAATAAATTTGTATCTCTGGCAATGTCTTCCTTGAAGTTCAGGGGAAAAATGACTTTACTGTGGTTATGAACTACACCTGATTTTTGCTTCATTCCCAGTACTGCTCTGGAAACCTGGAGGAACTCTGGGAAATTACTGAACTTTCTGTATTCTATATGAACAGTGCCTGACAAGAGTTTAAATACATGTAAGTCAGGTAGTGTAAAAGTGGAAGAAGTGGCCATAGTTACTGTAAATTTTACTTGTTGACTGTGGTGTTGAAAGGTAAGGAAAAGAACACACCAAAAATATTTGTCTTAAGGCAAATGGCATAATTCATTTAGTGCCTGGAGAGAGGGGGAAGGAACTGACTTCAGACACCCAGGCTCACCAGCTTCCTGCAGTACCAGAGATAACAATACCTTTATAACCTGTTGAGCTAGGATTCATCTTTAGACTTTAATATTGTATACCTTTGGTTAGATGAATGCCACCTCTGAAGGCATCATGCAATGTCTTGCTCTTCTTGTCTTTCCTCCTGTCCTTGATTTGAAATCCAAGTTTTACTCTTCACTTTTTTTAATTAACCTTAGCATTGGTTAGCAATTTGGAGTCTAAATAATGCAACTTCCAGAGTCTAGTCCACATAGAAGAATGGAGGTGAGGCACTCCAATTTATCACTTCTGTGGGCCATGAAAATTTTAATTCTGAGTAGACTATAAGCACAATGAATCTCATGAGGATGTGCATCTTTTTTTTCAGGTTGAAAAGCTAATGGGCCCAATTCCATTTATTTAATGTTTACAAGAGTCTTTGACCTTTACTGATGCTGTTATGAGCATCAACAGGACTCCAAAAGGAAACTCAGTAAAGCTGAGTAAAATTATCAGAATAAAATTGGAATATTCTTGAAATGGAACAAGAATAACTCAAACTGATAGAGACAACCCCAAAACACCTAGAAACATGGGAACTGAACTAATTAAACCATG
This sequence comes from Acanthisitta chloris, assembly GCF_000695815.1. Classification (NCBI taxonomy): domain Eukaryota; kingdom Metazoa; phylum Chordata; class Aves; order Passeriformes; family Acanthisittidae; genus Acanthisitta; species Acanthisitta chloris. Next base: position 211,776 of record NW_008675357.1, read on the forward strand.
AAGAAATCAATACTAAATCTATTTTCCCAAAATTGATAATAATTAGTAGTAATAACTTTCACTTGTATTGAATGAGTCATCAAAGTAACTTTAAGTGCTAGTTAAAAATGAATGCTATTTTTTCCTCATGCTCTCTTTGGAACCTAAGACACAATATGATTAAGTAAATGCTCCAAACTCATCCTTTAAGCAACTGACAGCCTATAAAAACTGCCGCAGTTCATCGCTTCCCAGATTTTTACTCTCATCTGTTGTCTGTCAGTGTTTTACTGAAAATTAAAATCTTTGAGAGTGATCACACACACATGCTACATAAATCTAGCATCAAGGCCAATGAAGCATTGTATTTCTATTTTTAGCAGGTATGAAGTGTTGAGTGAAGTCTCAACCTGAACGGGAAAGCCTTTCCTCTCCGAATATGCTGACCTATGTCTTTCTATGAAGTGAAGGTCTAGTCATTAACATATATCACAGAAGTTGAAATTAGGCAAAAAGGTAGGGGCATGTGGTTGTTCTAGTCACATGGCACCATGGAAAGCAAAGGGCAGCATTAGGGTTTCAGAACACCGAAGGTAATCATTGGTAATGTCTGCTCATTATTCACAAGAGACATAGCTGATCATTTGGAGTCATTCCAAAGTATCAATTGCAACAAGCCTTAAATGATTAATCATTTGAACAACCATATAATGCATATGAAGCTAAACTGTTTTGCAGTATAATAGAGGAGAAAAAGAAATGCCTGGAGAAGAGCCTAAGGGCTAATCTAACAGGAATTGCTGTAAACACACACTCCAGTATGCACCCTCAAACTCTGTACTTGCTTTAGAAGACAACCATTGCCTGAGCAGAGAAATTATTTGAAAGTAGCCTTGTAGGCAGAACTCTTGACTTTAAACTTTTTTTGTCCTGAGATTTGGTCTTATTTACACACAAAACTAATCCCAGTGAAATGCCTTCTTTTCTCCTTTAGTTACTGAAGAAAGCAAAAAGTGCTTTGAACAGGTAAGCTTCTGTTGTATCATGTTAATATTAAAAGTCCTGCTTAAAATGTTTGGGAGACTGAGTTATAGTTATGGAAATCCTTAGATTCTTGAATAATATCCCTTCAGAGCAATTCCTACCTTTAAGCACAAATTAATATATCTGGAAACCTAGTAAACATGATGGAAAAGGTAACATTTTTCTTCACTGTCTAATAAACATTTTGTAGTATTTGACAATAATTACAGAAAGGCTGAGATAGATGGGGTTGTTCAGCCTGGAGAAGAGAAGGCTCCAGGGAGACCTTATTGTGTCTTTTCAATATAGTAAAGGTACTTGTAAGAAAGACAGAACCTTTCTATCAGAGTCTCTAGTGACAGAAAAAAGGGCAATGCTTTTAAACAGAAGAGACAAGACTTTGATTGGATAAAAAAAGAAGTTCTTAACTGTGAAGGTGATGAGATACTGGAACAGGTTGCTTAGAAATGTTGTGGATACCCCACAATGTGGGGCTTTGAGCAACCTGGTCTAGTGGAAGGTGTCCCTGACCATGGCAGGTAGATTGAAACTAGACAATCTTTGTAGTTCCCTTCCAATCCAAACTATCTTATAATTCTATAAATTTATCTAATTAGCCCCTAGATACATAAATGAAATAGAATCACTCAGACTTACAGAGAAAAACAGATACCAGTTTGTATTGCTTAATGTCCCCAGTTGTTAACTTATTCCATTAAAAAACATTAATTTTGTTTTTAAAAAAATGGTCAGTTATGATCAACTAATATACCACTTATGTGACAGCCTAATAGTCCATCACATAGCTGAAATTCACTTATTTGTAATAATGCAAATAATCATTGTCTTAAAAATTTAGCTAGCAAAATCTTTTTCCTAATCTACTACCTTCAGTTTTCTATTCTTCACTTAATTCACTGGTGTTTTAGTACATATGGAACAGAAATTAGACTAGAACATTTGCTTTCTTTTAAATTCTGCATTTTCTCTCCCTTACAGTGTGCAGATCAGTGACTGTCCTGAGGTTTATCTATCTGAACAGGTTGAGAGAAACTACTGAACATAACGTGAGAAGTTCCAGATGTGACAGAAAACAATCAAAGAAGCTGCCAAAAGTCATAGACATGCTCCATTAACACACATAGTCTCAAAATCTTATCCCTTAAGTTCTGGAAAAAACAGGTATTTTCATGGAAGATGTTGAACATCCAGTTTGAACTAGTACATAAACCAGTTTTTGAAATCACTGTCATGTTGGTTTTTTCCCCCCAAATTTCATGTTTTGCATGCTGTGACCAAAGTTGTGCCATGCTTCTCTGCAGAGTCAGATATTGAATCCAGATTTTGCGCATAGGACAGGCAAGATTGCATTTCACTTTAAGCATCAACATTGGGTTTTATATGAAAATGCAAGATAAAATTTCACTTAGGATGTCTGAACACTGCTTTGGTTGAAGAGTCTTCTAGAATTATATTGGCATAAATGCACATGAGTATGTGTAGAAATTAGATACTGATGCACCTGAATTTATAATGCTCTTTGCATTCATTTCATGTTGTAAATTTGTTGAAACCAGACTTTGGTACACCATTGTATGGAGGCTACTGGGAATTTAATAAATCACTGTAACTGGAATTTAATAAATCACTGTAAATTAATTATGACTGGCTCATGGATTATGCTCTGAGACCTCTTCTGTGCCATGATACAGTCAGAATATGTCCTGCCTCCCCCCTTTCCCAAGGCTGTGACAACCTCATGTTCATCTCCATTACTTCATGATTGTTCACAAGAAAATTTAAACAAGATAAAGAATCACAAAATGTGGCTTTTTTCAGTCAAAGCTACAAGTTAATTCAGTCTATAAAAAGAGATGACTATTTCCAGACAACATGTTTGTATGTATGTGTAGGAACAGGTATGATGCTTGCATTTAATGCTGTGAAAGGTTTCTAACCTTTCACTATGCCTTTAAAACCCTGAAAAGTATGTAAGGTTTGAAACTGTTTCACAAATATCCTATATAAATTCAGAAAAATAAATTTGTTCAAAGTCATATTAAACCACTTAATGAAAGAGACAATCAATTCTGGAATATAAAAGTCTCAATTATCTGGTCCCTATAGACTTTAGCAATCTCTGACCAATTTAGCAGGAAAAGCTCTAGAATAATAGACCAAAAAGTAAATTCATGACACCCTTTCAGCCTTCACGCTGAATGAGCTGTCTTGCATTACTAGGCCTGTCAACTCTCTGCCTTATTTCAGCTCAGCTTTTGTGGTTGCATATCTTGTCGTTCTATTATTTGTTAATATGTATTGGCAGGAATCACCATCTCAGGTTTTGTGAGTTTCACTTCAGAACAGCTGCCAAGATAATACATCTCAGTCTGAGGGCATTTCATTGATGTGGACACAGCATCCCCAAGGGAGTCTCCTAAGCAAAGATGCTGGTTATATATGCAGACATCTAACTATTGGAGCTAAATGTAACTCTTTCTCTCTGGCATTACAGAGATTTAGAAAGGCTAACATTTTCCAGTAAGAGTCCTTTCCTACTTAGCACACGCAAAGAGATTCTGGAAGGACAGTTAGCCCTTTAGAAGTAGAAAAGAATCCATTCTGTAGTAGAATTTAGAAATATATGCTCCAAACACTAACAGATGCTCATTAAGTAGTTCTAACAAATTTAAAAGGAACTATTGTGTGCTAGGTTGTTTGATGTTTGCTTTGCTTTTCTGTTTTGTTTTTGTTTTTTAAAATACCATCCCCCAGCAACCCAGGGTATTCCAGGTACCTAATCCTTGTAGCTCCAAGTTAACAATGTATCTGTGGATATGCTTAATTAAGGCAATTTCAGTAAAGTCAGCTGAATTGTTTGTCTTTGTAGTTATGTACTTAAGTACATTTTACATTGGCTCCTTGCCAAAGTACTTATTTTCACTTCCAGTTGTTTTCCATTCCAAGGCTGTTTGCAGCTTCTCCTCCCTTACTCTATCTTCTCTCTGACCCAAACCATCAATTTCACTTTTGATCAGGCTGTGATGTCAACCTCCTTCACCTGCTTGATACATTTTTAAATAGGGACTTTTGTGTGCTCTGTCACACCTGGGAGAAATGCTTCATAGAAATCTTCAAGCTTACTCCATTACTCTTTTGAAACCCCTTCAATACTGTGACACACCCAAAGATCACTAATTATTTGGTTGCTGGAGCCCTGAGAATGCAGCATTGTCTGTCATGTTTTCAAGTTCCATTTTCCCTGTATGTGAACATTTTATACTTCAATTTTATATAAAACCTGTTATTCAGGAAAGAAAACCTCACTTCTCTTTGAAAGAAGTCCCCTCTGCTCTTCATGGTAACATTTGGCTCTAACCTACATGACACCAAAAATTAAGGTAAAAGTGCTGTCAAAATGTTGACTGGCTAAGTGTCAAGGACAGGTTTGGTGAGATCTGAATGGATCCTGGAACCGTCACTAGGATGCTAAGCAAACAAAACAAATATATGAAGGTACCTAATACATACTAAGTTGACTTGTACTTTTGGTGGAACAGGGAACTCCAGCATTGCTGGTAGAGATATCCACTTTCCTTACTCAGTCAATAGCAAAAACAGGATCAGTGAAGATAGCTTGCTCCAGTATTCCATAGGACCCTGCCTCTTTCCTCGAGTGTATATGGGCATAGTATGCAGACTGGTTTGTCCTTTCTCTCAATTAGGATCTTATCAGGCCAGCTGCTCAAAATTCCAGGGATGTTGTGCCCATTTAAATCATGCAGACTGGACACTTCTATCATATGCTACAGTCTTTAGAGCAAAAACTTCTTTTAGCAGCCCATGAGCCTGGTGTGCAGGTGTAAATAAGGCATTTGTATTGTAAGTAAACAAAATACCATCTTTAACTTTCACTAAACTAGCAACTATATTCTTGGGTCACATTGTGAGTCTGATCATGAATAATTCAATTAAACTTTCACTATTACATTGGAAGAAGGACCAGACCAATAAAATATAAACTGACTGATAATTTATGGGAACCTATCCACCCTTAGTTGAAAAAGCAGCCCACTTTCTACTCTTGAGCTATTTGTGAACACAAACTGAATTAAGAAAACAAAAGTCTGACATTGTTTCCTAAAGAATTAATGAAAGGATTATCAGCTTTTGAGAAGTTTAACCATTTTTCTGCTTATGAGATCAACATAAATCCCATCAATTTATGTCTTCACTGAACCACACAAGTAAAATAGTAAAAAAATATTATTCCCACATATTTTTATGGGGGGATAAATGTAATTTGAGCTATAATTGATGCAACTTCTCAGATTTTGTAACAATGTACACAAACTGAGAAATGCCACAATACATTTAAGGAAAAAGTAATATGATCCCAAAATAACTGACCTACTCTGAGCAAAAAAAAAAAGTAAAGGCATATTTATATAATTTATCCATCATTAGTTAATAATATTCTCTGCAGCAAGATAGTCATTTTTCAAACAGACCAGTAGTTTATTCAGAGTTCAGAATCTAAGTTGGATTCCTTCCAAACAAGGAACTCATAAAACAGCACAGTTAAATACAGTTTAATTCTCTTAGGAGTCATAGTAAGTTTTCCAAATGATAAACCTTTAACAAGGTAGCTAAATCTCTTGACTGTTCTCGGAGTACATACTCAGGTGTATATTCAAAGACAACTACAGAAAATACTGAAGCATTTTGTATGTCTTTCTCGAGTTATATATTTTCCTTTTATATTCTAATATTTGTTTCAAAAGCAATTTATTGAGAAGTTTAGAGTTTTAATCTCCATGCAAGGAAATTTTGCAGAAGTATTTGCCATAAGAAAATAAGAGGTCTACTTCATGTGTTTTCCTAGTAATAAACACAAATAAGGCCACATGGCTTGGTTTCTGTATGATTTATAGACTCCTCAGAGTCATGAAGGCAGTTGGTCAGAAAGTAAAACAGATGGCAATGGTCAGAAGGAGATACAGATGGTTCTGGGATTGACTGGAAAAATAAGCCCTTATAACAGGATAAAATTTACTGAGCTGAACAAGTGTATGTGAGATGGGCTGGATGATATCTAAAAGGACTCAAGAAATTTTCAGAGGACTAAAACCTAAAGGAATTACCAAGCCTAAATAGAGGAGCATAGATAAGCATACAATTATGCATGTTAGCATCAAAAAAATCCACCAGGATGTCGTTAAACATAAGGAACAACTTAATGTAGGGACCACTAACCACTTTTCACTCGAGAGCTACATATTTCTTCCAGCCCACACATTTAGGACACTGAATGCAGGCTGGCACTGTGACAGGATAATGGAGCATTTCTCCTCTTCTCTATGTGCTGGCAAAAAGCTGGGGAATACTCTCAGTTAGAAACAGTCTCTATGGTTATCCCAAAACTATGATGTCCCTGTAACTGCAAAGACAAATTGCGGACATAGACTGATATAAGATGACCTCAACTTTCATCACTTTCTTCCTTAAAATACTTTTGCTTTTTCTGATTTAAAAATCTCTGACAAGTTAATACACGTAATTCCGAAAGTAAAGAATCAAATCATATTTCAAGATTGAAAGAAACTCACAATGAGCCTGCAGTGTGTGTAGCAGCCTAGAAAGCCAAAAGATTTCTGGACTACATCAAAAGAACTGTGACCAGCAGGTGAAAAGAGGTGATTCCACCCCTTTACAGGTGGTAAGACCCTACCTGGAGTACTTCATGCAGTTCTGGTGCTCTCAACATAAGAAAGACATGAAAATCTTGGAGAAAGGCCAGAGGAGGCCACAAAGTTAGTAAGAGAACTGGAGCATCTCCCCTATGAAGACAGGCTGAGGAAGTTGGGGCTGTTCAGCCTGCAGAAGAGAAAACTGCCTGGGGACCTCATAGCAACTACTCAATATCCGAAGGGGCTACAGGGGAGCCAGAGAGGGACTCTGTTAGGAACTGCAATGATAGGACAAGGGGTAATGAGTTCAAATTGAAGGAGGGGAAAATTAGGTTAGATATCAGAAAAAAGTTTTTTACTGTGAGGGTGCTGAGACACCAGAACAAGTTGCTTAGGGAAGTGGTGGCTGCCCCAGCCCTGGTGGTGTTCAAAGCCAGGCTGGATGAGACCTTGAGCATCCTGATTTAGTGGGGTGTCTCTGCTCATGGCAGGGGGTTGGGACTAGATGATCTGTAAGGTCCATTCCAACCCTTAAATTCTATGATTCTAAGATTTTTTTAAAAAAAGGGGGCAAAGAAGGTAAATCAGATCAATAAGTGATTTGTTGTAATCATCTTTGAAATGGATTATTTTAGCTTTCCAATATGATAAAAAGCAAATCCTAGGAAATAGAATTAACTTGTCAGCATTCATTACATATTTGAAAGAATTGGTAGGCTCTAAAAATTTCCCAGCTTACTCAAATGTGATTTAGGTGTAGCAAGCTCTGTTCCATAGGTACAGGACAGGTAGTATCCCTAGGCATCTTTTTCTTTGGGTGAAATTTAGGGATCAAAGAATTCTGTAGTGACAGCCACTAGTAGGAAAAAAAGTTGTTAGTCTCCATTATCTCCATCATGAGTTACTTATGATGGTTGACTTAGTTAGTTCTTGTAAAAATACTAATCACCGAGTTTGAAAAGCAGTGCTATTACTATGTCAATCTACACAATGCTGCCCTCAGCAGCATTTGTCATGCCCTCTTTTTACCTCTGCTAGTCACACCTTCTCACTTTCTTTCCCCAGTGCTGTAGTGCTCATGACATTACAACAACAAAAATCTAATTTATTTTCTTTTCCCAAGTTATTTACAGAGCCAGTGCAAGGCAGCAGTAGGAAAAAACCAACAGGAGAAAAAGAAGGGTGGAACAAATTCTTTAGGCAGTAGAATCTCCACATGAATATTTCCCAATTATTACACAAACAGGATATACGTGTGTGCATATGTGTGTGTGTGCTCACACATGTGCATGTGGGTGTGTGTGAGTGGAACTTAAATCTCTTCAGTTCTGGCTAAGCACTTCAGTCAGTATCCTTTCTTTTTTTCTTCAGTCCTGAATTGTCTAAGGACTTTATTGAAGAGGGCCTCTTCTGTAATCACCTGCTACAAAAATACCCTTAAAGGAATTAATGCAGATGCACAGGTGGCTTCAAACTGAGACAGAAAGATAAGTAGATGGATTTGTGTAACTCTACTATGTATTTGTTTAGACACAGTAACAAAAAGGTTCTTATTGGGCTTGTTCCTAAATAAAAATATTCCATTTTCTTACCAAAATGAACCAGCTTGTTTTCACCTCTTTTTTTCCCTTCTATTTGTCAACTTCAAGCTGAGTTTTCAAATAGTTTTCTTTACCTTTAAACTATTTGTCTCAGAGGAAATAAAGTTGCTGTTAAAATAATATCATGTGGTTTTAGAAATAATCAGCATCATCCCCAATTGCCCTGAGGACACACCACTACTCAGGTGAAACCTTAAAATAAATCAAACCAAAGGATGTCACAGGAAGCCTTTGACGGGTTCCTTTCTACTTCACTCAATGCAGTAAATGGGTCAAAATTTAGTTCCCCAAATTTAGATCTCTGAGTCAGGCATGCCTCCAGAGGTATAGCAAAATGGAGAGGCCTGAGGGCCAAAACTCCTTTAAATTAAATTGTTGAAACGTCCCTCCTACATTGCTGATGTTGCACTTCAGTGCTACTCCCATTCTCATGCTGTAGATCTGAAATTGCCACTGTATCTATTGCTATTGCCACATCTGACAGAGGGATTTTGCATTTCTTCCCCTCTCTTGGCTCCATAAAAATTGTGACCAAGTGTCAATCTGATCCTCCCAGCTTCTATCAAAAGCATCTTGACATCATCACAGAAATCACTTTTTATTTTAAACATTATATTAACTTCACTGATTAGAAATGCTTTGCAACCAGTCTCAGCAAAACACATTTTATCAGCCTCCATGACAAACTTCTCTCTTTGCAACAAGCCACTGTATGAACTGAGACTGAATAGGCCTGGGTAAAGATTGCAATCTTCAACATTTATGAACTATTCTATTGAGAACACATTGTTTTGGGGTTACTGAAACTGAAGTATTGTAGTAAAACATAAAATGACACATATAAAATGCAGTACCTAGAGTTCATACATCTTCTGGTGTGAAACAATTTGTTACATTCTTTTTATTTTCTAAGATATTTTCAATCTTGTTCAAATATATATCATGAAGTCAATGAGGGATTTTGACAAAAAAATGCTTTGAAGACATTATTTATTGATCAAATTCTCCTGTTAAAGAATGTAAAGTATGTCAATCAAACACATCATGATAGAAAACCAGAATGAAAAAATATGGAGGTTTTTTTTGTATCTTAGCTTAATTTAATCTCAAAATCTCCTCACCTCAAAATGTTTAATATCCTTTTCCAAATGGAAATAAAACTCTTCTACAATTTAATATCAGTGCTGTTCTTCTCTGGGTTCAGTAAACATCAATTCTGATTTTAACAGGGTTTATTGGACATTCTCTTTACCACTAAACTTCCTGAGAAAGTCAGTTCTAAAGCTAAGAAATAAAGATGTTTTGTAGCATATAAAAATATTGTGTATATCGTCCTATTGTTGTAGAAAACAAGAGAAAAATGGATGTGTTTGAATATTACTCTCTAATAAAGTACATCTCTATTTTTATTATGAGCAGAAATGTGACAGACAGCAGAACTTCAACAAAGAGGGTTGTAGAGTCCAAAAATGTATTGGGTTTTTGCAGCAAGGTTTTGGTATCAAGCAAGCCACAGCAGTGGCTGTGCAAACACATCTGATTTTATTTAACCCACTACCACCCATAGCAGCAATGTTATCACATCAGAAAGAAGCTACAAAATCAAGATCTGAGAGAGGCTCTCCTGGTTTCACCAGGGATGCTTAGACAAGTTAGACAGGTACCTGTCTGCTAATCCATGGCCCAATGGTGAGAATATTGGCTATAATTTCGTTGCTTGGAATCAACTTTCCAAAACCTTCACATATTCACAAAGCCTACCACATAGTAATCTTTATTGGACTTGACAGAAAACACATTAGAAAATTATCATTTTTAAAATTATGTTTGAAAAATGTAAAACTGGAGCATATTGATCTTATCAAAACCTCTGTTCTGGAATTTTTAAGTGAAATTTCCATGTCTAGTTTGAAATGTAAAGTTGTAAAAAAATACACAAAATGTCATGAACAATTTTGAATTACTCAATTATTTTTTAAGACGCAACTTTTAAGACAAAATAAAAACCAAAACTTTATTCACTTTTGGAACGAAAATAAATGTCAACATTGGAAAGAAATCCTTTAAAATAAAAATTCAAGTTTAGTTCTTCAGGTAAATTACTGGTGTCATCAATATCACTGAACTACCCAGTTGGAGCTCATCTGCTACAATGTCTTCAGTAAATCAGTCAACTATTGACCTAATTCTAAATAACATAATATTTCTTTAAAACAATCAGTGTGAGATCTGAAATAATCTTCTAGCTACAAAATGTTACAGTCTCACATTCTTTTCATCTTCTTTGTCCACTACTGTTTTTTGTCAGGTACTTGTTCCAAATTACCTCCAAGTACATTTCTTCATGTGGTACACAGCAGAGCAAATCCAAATCTCTATGCCAGAGCTGGGTAGCACTGCATTATAGCCAATAAATAGTAATCA
>NW_008675357.1:222511-228114 GCF_000695815.1 Acanthisitta chloris
AAATAATCAGGGTTGGCCCAGGTCACAAATACCCATCTGCAGGGTATCAGTTGAATCGTATCATTATACAACTACCCATTTAATGTATTTGTAGTTAGCCTTTGCCAAGATATGAAAATATCAGTTGCTGCCTTCCAAAATACACAATTTAGGAGTAAAGTTCATTTCATGAAACTAAATTATTGGGAATAATTAAAGACCTTCCTTTTCTCAAATAAAAACATTGAGCAAGCTTATTATTGATTCAATGGACTGTTCATGGTTTATATCCAAGAGTAAGGGAACACTGCCATGCAGTTTGCAATTTAGAATGGATTTTTTTGTTTGTTTGTGATATAGCTACTTGCATATATCATAGAGGTGTATATCAGAGATAACAGAATATAGGCAACAAAGCCATTTTTGAGCATAATTGTTAGGAAAATGGATTAAACTAGCACAGAATGTTCACAAAAGATTACTCCCAACAGAGATGAATAATGGTGAATGAGGGTGTGGAACCCTTTATAAGAAAGCCTGGATTATAAACTTTCCTGCTTAGATACACTGCTCCCAACCCTTGCTATTCTGACATTCAGCATGCCTCCACCAGTAATGACTGCAGTGCCAAATCTTAAAAAGTAGTGATGCAAGATAACTGTCAAATGAGACCTGGAAGAATGGAAGAGGAAGTGCCAGCTGTCTGCTGATTGCATTGCACCTCTATTAGGCTGTTCACTGGCTACTCAGTCTTTCATTCATGTCAATTTGTTTGAGTTAAAACCATTTCTTTGACTCAGAACACCTTTCATTTGTAATTTGTACAACTTTTAAACATTTACCTTAGTGAAGAAGTAGCTTCTTGAAACGCAGACCTGTTAATGTATATGATTTTTGCTCCTGACAAAAGTCCCTCCAAACATAAGTAAGTGATGTGTGACCTTTGTGTTGTGAGCCTTAAATTTTCAACCTCATTGATGAGCTTTCAGGAGGAACAGTACAGAAAGGTCACCCATACATATTTAGCAGGTTCAGTTTCAGCATTATTTACAGAGTTTTGATGTCACAGTGAATGTGATAACCCAGCAGACAGCATTAAATATCATACTGGAGAAGAGCAAAGCAAAGAATCCACCAAGAATTAAGTTTGGTTTGACCTATTACAGCAGTAAAGACCAATTTTTTTTGTTGCAACTTGGACTTGAATGTGAAACATCCCTCAAGAAAAAAGATTTAAAGTCCAAGATTTAGATTCAGATATTCATGGATATAAAATGTGATACTGAAATGCGATTGTTAACAGAATGCACACTTCCCAATTAGTACAAATCTATTGTATAGCCATTTCATATCAAACAAGGAAGATTTAGAATCTCTGTGTTCTTATGATATCAGCTGCAAGTTCCTTTTCCCTTACTTGTTCCAGAAGACTTGACTCTTGGAAGTGCATTCAAGTCAGTCGAGAGGAAGAAGAAGAAAAGGAATATTGTCTGTCTAGGTGAAAGAAAATGGCTTGGGATAAGATTAATACTTTAAAGTTATAAATGTGTTTAACGAAACAAATCTACTTCATTATAATTCAACATAGTTATATGCAAACCCCTGGGTTTCAAACTACATAATAGTCATGATCCCTCCATTAGGGTGTCATTTCAATCTGGTATCTTGGGATCTAACACATTAATCCATTACCATGTGCCGATGGGAGATCAGAAAGATATGTACAGCTATCCTTGAAATATCCTTTAAAATCTGTGTAGGTTGACTGAATTCTTAACTGGTCCTCATTCATACTCTGCTGTTGACAGTCTTGGGATAATTTGTTAAGGCCCCAGCATCATTAATATTATGTAGTGCCCTGCAATGTAGTATTTGCCAATGAAAAATCTAAAGGAAGAGGTAATTTTGCTCTCAAAATCTTACAATGTAATTTAAATGAAGATGTAAAAAGGGATCATAATTCAAAAGTAGGAGGGAAAGTAATGGTTAATGGTAATGGAAGCATACAGTATATTGGCCACTGATGTAAATAGATATATGACTTCACAGGAAGACTGGAAAGCTTAATTTATATTCGATCTTCAGAAAAGAGGTCACCATTAATTGCTAAGTGTTATTGCCATTATCTATTATTATCACTAATGTTAGCTCTGTGGATCAGTGATGGAAGGCATGATAAACCCAAGAGGTATCTTATGGAAGCATACAGTATATTGGCCACTGATGTAAATAGATATATGACTTCACAGGAAGACTGGAAAGCTTAATTTATATTCGATCTTCAGAAAAGAGGTCACCATTAATTGCTAAGTGTTATTGCCATTATCTATTATTATCACTAATGTTAGCTCTGTGGATCAGTGATGGAAGGCATGATAAACCCAAGAGGTATCTTAATAATTTAGCACATGTAACTACCTCTTAAAAAAAAGATTGCTTTTAAACTGTGAAGATTCTTTAACAGAATATTCATCAGTCTTCACACACTTACTTTGCACTTACTCTCAAAACTTATTGTTGAAGAGCCTATACTTTTTGGCACCATCTCTTTGCAATGTCACCTTGAGGCTTAGAAATATGGGGCTGAAAAGGAAATTCCACATGACACATGATGGAACTCAAATGATCAAATACAGACTGTCACCTGGAGTCTTCATGGTGGAATGACACAGACACTTTTAAGGCAAAATCCACCCCTTTTAAAGGAAATATTTGGTAGTGGTTGGAGAAAATGTGACATAAAAGGCCTATTTCTCAGCAGTTTTTGAATTAATCTTACACCTATACCGTGTTTCAAGAGCATGTCAAACAAAGGGATGCAGTAGAAAAGAGCAAGAGATATGAGATATTAGTGCATCTGGCTAGCTTGCAAATCTGAAAAATAAATAACCTGCAGATGAAGCTGGATTACTTGCTTAAAATCAACCACATATGCATATTGGTTTCTAAAATTTATTTCAGCATTATTCTGCCTCCACACATATCATACAAAGAATGTTCAAAGACAGTGAATCAGAGTTAATACAGTGTTAGTGGCAGCAGTGCTCAATCTTTCTATATTTGTGCCTCACCTGAAACACTTGTCTCAGAAGTGGGAGACTGAGATTTGATTCTTCCTCCAACAGAAGGATCTGAACCTGCAGCTGCTGCTGTTGAAGAGTGATAACAACAGCCTCAGGTACTTTCCTTATAAGTATGTAGTATCTGAATATACCACTCTCTCTACTACAACAGCTGCTCCATCTAATACTATGTAGAGAATAATTCAGTCTTAGTCTAAGAGCTCTGAATAATTCTGTAGGACTACATACCTACAAGAATAGACTTTCTACAGCCTAAGTTATTGCTCAGAGTAAATGATCTGACCATCCTTCCATCATGCCATTAACATTTTAGAAGATTTCCAAGACTCTCAATACCATTTAAATATTTTGTTGATCCACTTTCATATGTTTGGTTGTTTACTTATTTTTGTTTTGTTTAGTTTTTGGAAGGTGGGGTGGGGGTAGTTTAACTAGGAATGTATGTGGTATTTTTCATCTGTGAAATAAAGAGATCTTATGAATGCTTCTGTTCCTTATTCTGTCAAGACACAGCTCAGACCCTTCTTCCACATAGAAGTAAACAGTGAGATGAGAAAGAAGAGCATAATCATGTTAGCTGACCATTTTTTCTCAGTATGCCTCATATGGAAGAAAATCTTAATCAATCAGTTTTGAAAAAACTTGCACTGAGAATGATCTGATATTTTGCAATGGAAGAATGTGAAGGAAGTGACTTCTATTATCTTTACAGGAAAAAAAATCAGTATGTAAATTTGAGAAATTCAACTCCTATTTTTAACCGCAGCACAAAACTGGCAAAAAGTCTTAATGAAACCTTTTTCCCCTTTTGCATGCCCTGCTACTGTCTCTGGCAAGAGTGGAAGCAATAACACTTTATTACTTAGAACCTCTTGCGGAAGTGACTTCTACTATCTTTACAGGAAAAAAAAATCAGTATGTAAATTTGAGAAATTCAACTCCTATTTTTAACCGCAGCACAAAACTGGCAAAAAGTCTTAATGAAACTTTTTTCCCCTTTTGCATGCCCTGCTACTGTCTCTGGCAAGAGTGGAAGCAATAACACTTTATTACTTAGAACCTCTTGTTTGGACACAACAGGAATCTGTTCTTGAATAATAGTTTTAAAGGTGTTAGTCTGACTGTCTCCCAAATATAGCCTCTTTTCTATTATCCTGTTTATTATTCACTTTATTTGATGTTTTCATATCTGCCTCATGCCCTCTACATTTCCATTCTGCTCTTTCGTTCTTAGAGTGCCTATATAAATCAAAGTATGCACAATGAGGCCAGGGACCACTACCTGCTTCTCCACCTTTAACCTCTGTATTTTTTGCACACCCTTACACTGGTCTCGCTGTAGTTCTAACATAGAAGAAAGTACATTTCCCTCCTCTTCAACAACCACACTTTCGGCATAAATAAATATTTTATCACTTGTAAGAATGTTTCTCCATAGACCCTCATATTAGCAGAATAAGAGACAAAGAATGCAGCCAGCAGGAAATTTGTTGTAAGATGTCCAGTATGATCTCATATGAACTTCATTTTGAGGATGTAAATCTCTCTGGCCTGATAATATGATTTAGAACAGAGAAAAGAGTGATTAAAATGCTTTCTACAGTTAGCTTCCATTTTATGTGCAGATTTACTGTTAATGACTAAACCAGGGGCAAATAGTGGTGACTCATGCCCTCAATTCTTATGTATAGCTTTCAAATTGCTATGAGTATCAAAAAACTCCAGTCTGAGTATTCAGTAATGGTAAAGGACATTTTATTCCTACTGTCACATTTACATGAATAGCTGATGTAATTACATGGGTGCATACCACAGTAAGCAGAGCAGCTGGAAGTACCCACTATGACAAAGCAATATCATGGGCCTCTGAGCCCTCCAGTCTGCAGACTGCCCATTGACCTCAGGCTGCACCGACAAGAGCTGTCCAGTGTGGAAGCAATGCAACTTCTATCACTTCTTGGGGATTATTATGAGGATTACTGGTCCTCTGCTTGTTTTCATTTCCTGTCCCTTCCTTGGAATTCTTGCCTTTCTCATAAAACACTTAATTCCTATTGCTAGCAAACACATTATTCAATTCTACTTTTCTCAAAGTGATCAAAATACCTCATGCCATATTTATTACAAGTGAACTGGTTCACAGATTTTGATCATATTAGCCACTGACTGAATTAGGGTGAGTTTCCTGCAGCTTCTTTCTACTGGTAAAGTTATTTTTTTTTCATGCCTTTAGCCTACTCAGTATATTTAGTCTCTGACTCATTTCTTTAGCGCTCTGAACTCTTTTCTGACTCACTGGGAATCATTTATTCTGTTTTGGTTTCACCAGGGCAGGTTTTCAGATTTCATCTCTCAAATGTCATCAGTAATGTCTCAAAGTTTGTTTACAAATGACTTTTTGTCTCACACAGATGAACACTGATGTCAGATGGTCGTTCGCCAATCAAAGCTGTTCCAAAGCTTCCTTGTCCTAAGATAGTCTCTCTCTCTGCAGCCTTTCCACAACCTGTTAATTAATGAATTTTACCCACAGTGTACTGG
>NW_008675357.1:228150-263102 GCF_000695815.1 Acanthisitta chloris
GCTTTAAATAAATCTAATATCATCAACTGTAAGTACACAAAAATAGCAGGAACCCCCTGTGTTCTGCCAGCCAAAATTAAAACAAGAATAAAATTAGTCAAAAATTATATGACATATCATCAGTGAATGTGGGGGTCTACTTGTTTGCCTTATGGTCCTCAGAATCTAGAGTGTACTTGGCTGGCATTTCCATCTTGTTCCCTGCAAATATAAAGGCAGCATTTTCATTTCACTTGTGAAATATGAATTTTCCTTTAATTAGTGCAATGGAAGAACTTGGAATATTTAAAAGAAATGATGCCAATATTATGATTAAAATTAGGAGCTACATGATAAAAATATATATGCATTATTAAAAACAACCACTACAAAAACATTACTGGCTCTCAGTGCCATTTATATGCCCTAATGTATCCAAACCATCTGCACAGATCTGGCATGAATGACAGGCTTTACAGAAAACCCACATCCTTCTGGAGTGGCAGTTGACAGCAAGGTGAGGTTTCTATCAACACATAAATTAATGTTGAATATTTAGAATTAGGCAAGTGAAACCCAGTCCCTGTGTCCACAGTGCACAGCAGTGTCTTGTAAAGCCTCACATGCCCATGTTACAGTGGTGTTATGACAGCAAGACACTGAAGATGTTTATCTATAGCCTGAGGAAGCATAAGGACATAATTCAGTGCTTTGCAACACAAGGTCCATTGGGATAGTGTTAGAAGACTGTGTGAGATGGAGGGAACTTGCATGTATCTTGTTCCCTGGAGCAAACTGTCTCCAGTACCACAGCTGGTTTGGAGAACAGTAGACAACACATGGTGTGACACAGATTGAACTGCACATGATCTGGGGCTGGGGTTTCAGGGGTAGGTGTTGAAACAGAGTTACCTGACCATGAAAATACAACCTTAGTAGCAGCAAGAGCAAGGGCCAGTTCAGGGACAGTCAAGGCACCCCAGTTTAGGTTTATTATGCACACATGTGTGTAGGTATACTTCAATGTCTTAATCTGAAATTAGACTCCTCTAGAGGATTTAATATTCTTTTTAAGTAATATTCATCAGTAAATTGCACTCTGGACAAACTTTAAAAAATCTTTGATAGAAAGGCAAATTAATGACTTGAAGAATTATTAATAACTTGAAAGCATGTAGAAATTGGAACAGCCAATGAAGAGGTATCCATAGGAGCATAAAGAAACAGCTAAGCAAAAGCAAGAATTCCTGTGATACATAGGATTCTTTCACTCATGACTTCTTCTTATCCTGAACAAGAGTTGAACACTGAAAGTCAAACAAACAAACAAAAAAAAGAGCTTAGGCCAAAAATTTTGAAAAATTTCAATTCAGAAAGTGTCAAAATAATATCAACTATCAATGCATAATAGTTTGATCTTTTTCTCATTTTTATTTTGTTTTGTTGGTGGACTATAGATACTTGTCTTTAAAATGTCAGCCTTTCATATTTCTTTGAGCTGAGAACCATAACGATATATTGGAATTTATCCCTCACTTAGACACGCAATGAGTATTGTGATCAGCATTTCAGGGGTATCCAGGAGTCCAGAATGGAATTATTTGGACATCTGAAATTTCCCCAGACATAAGTAGAAAATTTAGAGCTGCAAAAATTAAACAATGCATCACTAAGCTAGGATGGGATGTCTCTGTTCTGTGAGTCAGTCACTTACAGAAAATAAGCAATTAGGATACGCATTCAAAGTAGGCCACCTTTTGATAAATATTACATCCATGACATGCAAAGTAGTAAAAAGTAGGACAATTTAAGCAAGCATGAAATAATCTCTCTTAATACCAAAATAATGAGAAATAATTTTAAAAGCCAAGATCATAATGTCCATCAAAAGGATAAAGTTTACTTTGAAACTAGGTTGCTAAATGACAAAAATATTCTTTAATATGTTTAATGTGCCTTGGTCCCTAAAATAAACATAAGTACACAATAAATGGATCAATTAATGTGAAACCCTTGAAAACTCAGGTTAAAAGTTCTCGTTAAAATCCCATTTTCAAACTCTAGTTATTATGTAGAAGCAGTTACAACTGCTTCTGGGATTTAGAACAATAGCAGTAAAAAAAACAGTTATTGATATTATTTTTCTTTTCAGTAACAGATCTTGCTTTTCATGAAGTGGAAGGGACAGCTCAGTGCCTCTTGCAGCTAAAGGGCACTTCAGGCTTTCCCATTTTGTCTGTTTCCAGTTTCCCATACAGTCTGTTTTCAAATGAGCAACATTTGTCTGTGTCAATGTTAAGATGGCAGAATAGACATATCTACTTGATATAAATCCTAACCAAAGGAAATGAGAAGTTTAACCAACTAAAAAGAAATTGAGTACCTTCATTAATGTGGTATGAAAAATTGTCATTATCAAATCAACATGATATTAAGAACCATATTAGAAATTTGTTCAATAAAATTAATGAATCAATGAGATTCATTTCAGCCTAGTAATTCTCAATATTTTAATTCATAAACCTGAAAAACAAGTGTCTTACAGAAATAAAGCATAACATTAAGAACTGGCCAATAGTTTCTAAATCATGTAAAAGGGGAATTAATTAATGTAATGTAGCCAGATCCTGCAGGGAGTAATTCTGGGCCTTCTGGCATATAATGTTCCTATTAGAGGTCTGAAGAAAAATTAAGATGTGCTAATCAATTCCAAAACCAGCATGAAGACAGACGAACTGCAAAATATAAACAAAAATAGACCAAAGTTTTGGAACATCCTGGATGATTCAGCAAGTTGAACATAAACTACTGAAGTGTTTAAATATAGCCAAATGCAAAGTTGTATGTTTAGAAACAGAAAACAAGGGCTGTATCTGAAGAATGGAAATCTCTATTCAGGCAATCAATGACTTTTGAAAAGGATAATTCACTATCTGAGCATAAGCTGCTGGTCAAAGGGATGTTCAAAAGGCTCTATATAAACTGAAGCAGATTGAAGCAGAATAAAGGGTCACCTTATCTCTGTGTTTGGCTTTGGTATAGCTGCTACTGTTAGGTTAATTTCATATAAAAACAGCAAGGAGAATGATAAAGTGATGATCATTCAGACAAACAAAAATCAAAATAAAATAATTAGAAAATCTGTTGTATAACAAAAGAGTACAAGAGATCAACCTGTTCATCTCATCCAAATGAAAAGCAACTTGTTTGACTCGTTCACTATCTGATTACTTAACACAGAGTAAGAGATACAAATGGAGGAGTAAGGAGGGATTATTTTATTTAACTTCGCATGTCTACCATGTAGATAGCTTTATCTAGTATTGCCTCAAAGGGATCTCTGCAGCTTAAAAAAAAAGGGTGAACACAAGGAGTCTCTAAAACCTATGTTAGAAGATTTTCCCAGCAGTCACTGCCTAGCACCAACTAGGTAAGCCTCTGTAGTAGCTTCTGCTTGACAGAGGTGCCACTTTAGCAAAGGAGCAAACTGTGCTGCTAACTGTAAACTTAGAACTCAAACCTATCTTATACAGAATTTATTCCTTTCAACTTCAGTAAACTGAACAATGAAATAATTACACTGTTAATCATCACAAAGGTGTATAGGAAATCTCAACTTAAACATTGTATATATAACGTGTATGTAACACTTGCATACACACAAGTTTCTTTTCACTGCAAAGTTATTGGTGCTATACAGGTGCTATGTTGATACATGTAAGACAAGAATATGGTCCAAAAAAAAAGATTTTTTTCTGACTTTTACAGTTGTCACTGTAGCTGGACTTATTATCAATAAATATTCAAGCAAAATGGTCCCCAAACTAAATTAATATTTTAACAACTGTTTTTAGAACAATATCGTACATAAAGACAATCTAGTTTGTTGGTTGATATTGTGAAAGGTATGTCTAGAGAAGGCTGCAGTAAGGTACTCAAACAATTTAAGGCAGTAAAATTGCCATAATATTTTATTTATGTCTTCTTATACTTCTTGTACAGGCTTGTTATTGGGTTTTTTCGGCTTTGTTTTTGTTTTTATATTCTAATCCTGTGAAAGATAAGGGAATTCAAAGTTTTTTATTCCTCCTGGGCGGCCAGGCATCAATTTTAGGTACAACAATTCACAGGCATTATTATCTGGTAAATCTGTCAGGCTGACTATAAAGAGATAGTTTTACTGAAGATAAATTATTCTCAGGAGATGCCACCTCTACATGTGGCCTGCCATACGTGTTGGGGCCTTCAGGCAAAAGACTAAAAAATCAAATGGCTGCCATCTCACTCTTGTAAATGGCTTCTTCTTGCCCACACTCAAAGGTGACATATTTTGAGACAGATAATCATACTGACTTTCACTTACTGTATCTATCCTGTTCTTATTTAAAATTTTTGTTCTCCAGAATTTTCAGTCAATCAATCACTATTCCATGAGATCATGTTCTTTATTTTAAAAGCATTAATCTCAGGCTTACACAGGCTGAGACTACACAAACAATTAGTTTAATAAAACTGGCCAAATTTCATGTTGTACATATGATTTGCAGATAAAATTAATTTTTGCAGCAGATTATTTTATGCAAGTAAGCAGCAGGCTTTGCCTCACCTCATTTGCTCTAGTTGAGGGATAATTCTCTAGTGTGTGAGAAGGATGGAAGAAGGTTCACAGACAACACTAGCTACCAGGTTTCAAATCTGGGGTTGTGTCAGAGAGGCACATAGCCATGCACGACTTTTGGTACAAATGTGTCCTGGTCTAAGACAGAACAGATTTTCTCAAACTCAGATGAAGAAGCTGGATGACTCTACAACTATCAAACGAAGGACATTTTTCAAAATGCCTCTGTTTAAAGTTGGTTTTGAGCCCTCCTCATCAACAATGACACTGGATATCTATGACAGATAATGAGAGGCTCAAACTGAAATAAATGTCCATACTGTATTCTGACTCATGAAGACAGAATCAAGTAAACCAGGACTTACGGCTGACATGCTGTCCTTACCTGATCTCATTATACATCAATACTGCAAATGTCTCTGCTAGCAAGGTAACTATCATACAAATAATTATGTGGACATTATAAGGATGATTTAAGGATGGAGCTTAAGTTCTGATTTGGAAATTTTTTGACCTTGTAGATTTAATGGTGACTTGTGAGTGACTTGTCAGAGAACCTAGTTAGCTAGTGATGTAATACAGAATTCTGTCTTGTGTTCAGGGTTAGTTTGAAAGTATTAGGATGTGATTGGTGTGCTTCTGCTGGTTCTCAGTCAGGTCCAATGAGCTACTTGAATTTTTAGCCTAATCTTCACAGCAATTTAATGTTTAATCCACAGCTATGAAGAACCCCAGCTACAATAATCACCAAGGGATATGTGTTTTTCTGAGTCAATAAAGGTCATAACATGCTGGTTGTTGCAGATTAAGTGAAAATTGAAACTTTCCCATAAATCACTGCAGGAAAAACTGGAGGAGGCTGATGAATCTAGTGTGTGATCTCCACTAGGAAGAAAAGCTTCCAATAGAATAACACTTCCTTGTTATAGCCACAACAATGTCATAATGTCTTCATTAGAAGAGATGGACAATTTATTTCTACATGGTGAAATATTCCACTGTCTATGTTTTGGGCAAACCGGTGGGTAAAAATGCACATAACATTTTCAAAGGCTGAAAAAATGCCTTGTGTTCCAGTCTAATGAAGTTTAATCTCTTTAGCTTATGACAAATAAGAACAAGGTGACTTGATTATGATGCATAAGAATAGCTGATGTTAGTATTATGTTGAGATGTTAGGACGTTAGGAAGATGACCACCGAAATAAGAAATTCTATCTATAGGGTGGCTTAGTGTAACTGCAGACCACATGGGAGTGGATTTCTGTCTTCATCTAGCCTCTGTGCTGGCAGCTGGGCCATGCTGTTTTGTAGGAGGGAAACCATCAGGTGTAAAATGTCTTTTTATTCTAGAAACTTGGAAACAGAAGTAAGATTTTCTTTATGATTAGACTGATCAATACACAGAACAAGAGAACAACTGAATCACTGAACTACAAATGTCTTCAACCCACAAAATCAGGTACAATTTATATGATGTATGAGGGAACTCAGTGAAATTTTTATGCTGTGTTAAAAAGAAGCTGAATTAGCTATTTTGAAGACTCTTTGTACTGAAATATACAGAATAGTACTCAGAACAAAAGTCACTGAGTGGTAAAGAAGGAATCGGGAAAAGTAATGGTTGTGCTGAAGTGACTTGGAAACACTTTGACTATGTTTTCTTATTTGAAGTCACTGAGTGGTGAGGAAGGAATCGGGAAAAGTAATGGTTGTGCTGAAGTGACTTGGAAACACTTTGACTATGTTTTCTTATTTCAGTATAATAATTTTCAAAATTTAAAGCAAAGATTGCAAAAAACCAAAAATCACCACACAATCCCTACTGATCTGCCGTTTGTAAATAGTAATTATATAGATTGTCTTTGATGAAAGGGTAACATACACAATTAAAAACTAAAGATCAATATGGTCTAGTTAGAAACTTAGGAACACAGGGACATTTCAGGACATTGGAAACACTTTTTAAGATATTTTACATGAGCATTAAGCTTTCTCCAGCTGGAACAGTCCTTACATAGGCCATAAACCAGACACTTAAATGTTCACATTGAAGAGAAAATGAGATTATTAATTTCACACTTCAACTTGCAGTCCTGCTTTCAGCTAAATCCTTTCTGAAATATTTTAAAACAAAAATCAATATATTTTGTTCCTCCCCTGTTCCTTTGTGGTAGTTATAAAACAATGAAGCTAAACAGAGAAAAAGATAGTTTGGTCTACTATAGACCTTTGGATCCTTGGTTCTTGTCACTCTACTGCTTTCAGAAACTCTCTTTCTAGTTTCTGTGGGGTTGACACAAGTTCCCATAATTTTGTGCAAACTTGGGAGACTATGCAGGTGCATACACTGCCCACAATCTACAAATAAGTAGGAATAACTGTGAGACTTCAGACTATCTACTAAAAACTATCCATAATCTCTGTCATTAAGACATTGAGCCTAGTAAGGTTAATAGGAAAACATCAATGGGAAATGATTGGACTCTAAAATGATTTTACTATATTATTGGTTTAATATAATAAAATGAAGAGGTAAGAGATACCTGGAAATGTGGAAAACCAATATTTCTTCAATAAAGGAACTACTTGTGAAACTCACAGGCTAACAGAAAGAGATGGGCAACATTTAAGCAGTCAATTAGAAAAACAAAAATTATTCATTTCAACACTTTTCAGACAGAAATTGAAACAGAAAGTCCATAATTTACAATAAAATGAAAATTTTGAAAACTTCAAGATTAGTTACTTTGAAACAAATACTTCAGTGAAAGCTGAGGTTAAAGCTATGCTTCTGGCATGAATTTATGTATTTTTTCTTGCTATTTCACAATGTGCAAATAGCCGTAGAGCAAAATGATGCATCATTGTATATCAGATTTGGAAATGACATTCACATCATGCACAAAGACCAACATGTTCAGAAAAATTGCAAGAATAGCAGTTATGAAGAATATGACAAGTCATCATATTCTGAAGGGATGTGATGTCATTTTGCTCTACTACGCTGACACACCATTGAAATTCTGTAAAACATGTAAAGCTATATGACAAGAACAGTATTATGGTTTTTGTGTTCATTGCCTTTTTTTTCTTTTTTTTTCCAAAAGTTTTTTTTTCATGGAAAGAAAGAAATCCCCACAATTTTCAAGGGACATTTCATTCTACTCAGTATGACAGCATTCCTTTTCTCCACTCTCTCAGATTGCCCCTATGCTCTGAAAAGGAACATGCAGGTCCATCAAGCTTAAAAAAACAACCCATCAAGACCAAAAAAACCCCAACCAAACAAAAAATAAACACCAAACAAACAAACAAAAAGTAAAAAAGAACAGCCATTCTGATTCTGTCCAGAAATTATGTTCTAAACAATAACTGAATAAAAAGGACATAAAATCTAAGTGTCATCTTAACTCTGTAAAAACCCTTTTCATCTAACTTGACTGAATCACACACATGATTACATTTGTTTGTACCAAACTACAGCAAAATAAACAGGATCTTGCTGATCAATCTGGCAATAGCCTATTTCTACTACTAATCTTTCTAGGAATGAGTTTTGCTGCAAGATTAAGAAAGGGAGCTGTCCTAGTATTCTTAAAATTGCTCTTCTGGGAAGAAATGTGATGATTGTTATGTTCCCTTGCCCTGATTATAAACTACACTAGTTCCTTTCAGAGCATCTCTGTGGGACACACAGACATAGCCTGACTGAGGGACGGAGTAAAAGCTGTGCACCTGTGGTAACCTTGTGTGCTTTGGGCGCAGACACTACAGCTCTGGAGGAGGGAGTGGAGAAGAGTAAAGTTATCTTAGCCCATCCTCCCTAGTAAACCACAACTAACCAATACCTCTGCAATTTTCAGTGATGAACATTTGAACATTCATGGCAAGTGATTTGCAATCAATTTGTGAAGTGAAACCAAAAAAAAAAAAAAAAAAAAAAAAAAAAAAAAAAAATATTGAGTGAGACAGAGCAGTAAAACGCCCTGAGGAAACTGCAATTCATACGTGAATGCCCAATAAGAATAAGAAAGGTGGATTGTCCTATTTGCATTGTTCTCTCAGATCCTGTCTGCTGGTGTGAATCATTTCAATAATACTGTAAGACAAAATCATGATTATAATGCTGATTTCTACGTACTTTGTTGTTGACACTCCTAGAAATACTTTGGATAATTAGAATAAATTAAGCAGATCAAAGATCTTCAAATCACATTTGTATTAAGAATCATTCTATTCTGTGACATTTAAAGATCTTGCTGAGACATTCATCATATGAATGTGAGATGCTAACCATAAACCATGATAATCCTCATGAAAGACACTAGTATTTTGTTTACCAGTTTGCAATGGAATACTTTAGTGCTAGTTAAAGTTCGTTGTCTTTGCCTAAGTTTATATAGAAATTTACATGGAAAATTTCTATCAGTCAGTTAATGGAAATTAATATACCAGGTATGTAAATGAAGGCATTGTACAAGGTATTAGTAATATATAACCAAACAAACTACACTAGGTAGGGCCAAGTCATTTAGAAGTTCAGTTTAGCTTTCATTTTACTCCATATTAAGGTGATAATACATATTACAAAAGACTCAATGATGGAAACAAAGTCTCAGTTTATAAAAGGTGATCAGGTTTGCAGAATGTTCACTTGAAGCACATCTAATTGGCTTTTTGTTTTCCAAAATGGACTAATTTGATTCATTGTATTTTAGCTAGCAATTTTAAGATTCTGATTTGGGAAACTACAATGTGGCTAATAAAGACTGGTATTAGACACACTAACATTGCCAACCATTCTGAGTTTTAGGACATCAGAAAGCACAACAGGTGGCTTTGAAATAAACCAAATTTATTTTGGAGTACTTCATGTCAGACAGTTGCCAGTTAAGTGTGCATTTCCATAATTAAATACTGTATAAATACAAAAATAACAGACGGTGTCTGTTGACAGGGTTTTTTTCCCTGCTTTGTTCAGAGGACCTCACATTTTTCCAGTTTAAACAATAGTATGGTGATGTCAACATAAGCATCAGGAACATCTGTAAGCATGCTGTACTTTCATATATTAGTATATAACTTTGAAAAACGTAATGTAAAATATCCTGAAACAGGTATTATTCCACTCAGAACTTCTTCCTAAAATGATCAGTCAGGAGTTACTGATTACTAGAGGTATGTGTGGTCTGTCTTTGGAAGCATAATGTTGTTTTATGTGACAGACTTACATTATGTGACCTCAAACCACAACATCGTATGTGGCAGTCAGGGACATTGGGATCATGTTCTCCTAAGAAGGCAGAACATTGCTAGGGGAAGCAGAAAAGCCTCTCTGAATAGCTGCGTACTTGGAAATGCACCAAGTTTACCATGCACTTGGGCAGAAGTGCTGGATTTTAGAATTCCTGAGCTCAGATGCTGCTGTAGAATAACCTTCTGATAGTAAAGGCAATATTGAAAAATCAAAATTAATTAAAAATTAAACTTATGCAAACAGATAGAACTCAATCATTCTGGAAGACATGAAGGACAAATGAGACAGCAAGAGAACCAAAGAGACATCAGGATATTCCTGATGACATTCTGTGAAACCCCTCAGATCAGCTGTTTACATAGAAGAGGATTTGTTGCTGCCCATGTCCCAGAGAGGGTTGGTATGCACTGGCAGAGACGTGCATGTGGGAAAAATTGCCCTGTTTTTATCCTTATCAAAACATTTCTTACTGAATATGGTTCCCATGACACTGATTTCACTCTTCTAAATCTAAAAAATGTTAGCATTATCTGCAAGCTAAATATGCAACTAAGGTCTTTAAAATGTTTGGATAAAAACCATGAAGCTATAAAATGCTTTGCAGATGTGCTACTAGTGACAAAAGTCGTAAGAATCTATTTTACCAGCATGGAGTTTGTTTCATTGCAACATCAGTGCTGCTGACAGCAGGATATGGCTCAGAGCCTGATGTAAAATGTCTTCTTATTCAAACATCCTGCATCATTTTTTCACAATAAGCTGTTGTCAGCTACAAGGTTATAACCACTATCCATGAGGTGCACCATCATCACTAGTCAGTTCCAGACTCTGCAAACCAGTAGCAGCAGTTGAGGCAATTGATTCAATGCAAGGGAGAACTATACAGCTGAAAATAGTGTAATAGATCAGTATTTTTGCCTGATACTTTTTAATATACAGAACTGCAGAGTGAAGGGCAATTGTTAAAATCTAGTTGAGCAAATGCCAAATCCAAGGACTTAAGCTGAGAAAAAGACAGCTACTGAATTAATTTGGTCAGAACGTCTTTTCAGATAGAAAAGTTGAATTATGAAATAAGCCATCAATGTCAAATCCAGGACATCTTTCATGCTTCTTTAAAGACATCTGAATGAAACAAATACATCAGGGTAAAGCTGTTGAAGTAAGTCTAGGTTTGTTAACTCTTCTCGTAGTTAACACCTCTGTTCTACCTTTCAGATAAACATCAGCTTAACACAGTTCTAAAGTCATTTATCCGTGAAGTTTTCCCATATAAGGAATAAACATAAGTGTATTGGTGATGAGATTAAGCGTTCAAAAAATGTAAACATTAATGTTTGCAATATTTTTATTTTCTGAGAAAAATATGCCACAATAGAGGTCTCAAGGGAAAAGAAACACAAATGTAATGAGAGTTTTCCATGTGATGTATCAACAACAAGGGCCAAAGTATCTATAGATATTTTAAAGTTGAGAAATCATTTTGCATGGATCCTGTCAGGCAAGGGGATAAAGAAACAGAAATTAGTATCTTTTATAGCCTTCCCAATTAAGGAAGTGGCTACAAACCCAATCATTTTGTCCTTTGACTGGAGAAGGGATTTAATGGTCTTCCATAAGGGTCAACAATGTCAAGACAGGACAGTTGCAAAACCTAGTGGCAGACTTGGAAAATAGTCTTTGATAGGATAGTCTTTGATAGTCTTTGATAGGGTTTGATAGGATGACCTCTTATGCCCAAAATGCTTGTGAGTCTTAACCACAGAGATGAAGGTTTTGAGATGAATGTCTGAGAGAGGACTAACATGGCTGATTGTAGGTTGTTAGTAGTAGTAGATAGTAGATAGTATTGCTGTGTGAATTGCTGACACCTCAAAGGCTATTGGAGAATTGTCTGCTCACCAGGCTGATCATTCAAAACTGCCCAACTATAAATAAGCTCCATTGCAGTCAAATATTTGAGGAAAAGAAATCTACAGTGCAGTGGCATTGGACATGAAATTACAAGCTAAAAAACTCAGTTGACTGCTTCTTATGATAATCAGTGTCCATGGCCTGAAGCATGTGTTATTCATCCGTCTATAAATGTAGCAGTAATGACTGAGAAAGGCCAAGAGGCTGAAGGTTCAAGTGAGCAATGAACCTTTGTCCTATGGAAAAGTAAAACTTTTCAATTAATGCTTCCCTTACAACCTATAGCATTTTCATTGGACCAATGGAGCATTTCAGTCTCTGAACCCCCTCTCAAACTGAAGAACACTAAAAAGTACCCAGGATTTGATAAATGGGAGCCAATCCTACTGAGCCCTGAGAAAAGTGAAGCTCTCTGTAATTGTACAGTCTTCTTCCTTATTTATGGTCAGGGAAAACAGAATGTTTATAGTCACGTTCTTATGAACCTTAACAGAGAAAACGTAGAGCTGGAAATTAGTCTTCAGATACAGAGGCAAAAACAGATACCAGGGTAATAGAAAGATATGCACATCTGATACACATCTAAACATTTAATGGTATTTGCATTTAAATAACTTGCAAGCACCAAAGCTAGCGAATTCTTCTTTATTCATTTGTGTGCAAAGCAAAATATCTGCAGAAGTCACAGCTGTTTGGTTTAATTTATTTTGTAAATAGCAGCAAGCTATGGTGGTTTGAGTAAAGAGGATGCACCAGTCTCAATTAACACCAGAACCCTGGTCTTTGATAGCCATTTGAAGATACTAATTTGAAATTTAATGTGTTTTTATTCTTGTGACTTAATCTATTTATGGTGAGATTATGCAATGCAATGGCACTTTTTAGGGGCACTCAAAATGGTTTTTTTATGAATGATTGGTGGGCACAAGGGGTTTTGTTATAATTCTGCAAATAATTGCAATGTATGTTTAAAAGATAAAGACAAACAATTTGTTCATTAGTGCATCCACACATTTTAGGTATTATTGCTTTCTGCTTTCATCTAGCTAAATGTTTTTCCTGGTGTACAGTTGGCTAAAGTGAGTCTCATGACATTAGTTCCTTAAAGATTTAATTTATAGAACTTGACGAAAACTTTTTTTCTCCCCTACAAATAAATGTCAGTCAGTGTTAAAGTGCTCAGAAAAATATTCTACATATCAACAAAGAAATGTTGTTGATAAGTGTTCTTACAAATACTGCCTTCCTTTCATGTTTCACAAATGATAGTATCAGAGAACACCCTGTCCCTAAGCTCATGTGGCTATTCATGATCCATTCTCAGCTTCCAGGCTGAATGATGGCCTTGAGAGCTCAAAGGACAAACTTTCATGCAACTGGAAAAGACCAAAACTCTCAGAAATGGGTGGGCAAAGCTCGAATATTATGGATAGGAGACTCTTTGTTTCCAGTGCTAGGACCATCCGAATGCCCTAAAACACATGACTGCTCTTTCTTGCTAAGGATGAGTAGAACCCAAGTGGATTCTGACTGATTGCAACTGAGTGAAGAAATTGTTTTGAGATTGGGTGCAACAAACACTGTTGCAGCTGATGCAAGAAGTGTTGGACCATCAGATAGTATTTGCAATTCTCATTCATTTGTAAAATGTTCAGTATATAATGAACATAAGAAATCTTGATGTGACAAATGTTACCAAAGGCTTGAAGGTGATGGTGGAGGGCCGTGTTTCTGGTTAAAGAATGCTGCTGTGCAGCCAATAATATGATAGTCCTTAAACTGGATGAAGGCAGAAAATGACAAGTTTCTGCTTGCTAGTGATTAGAGTACAGATCCTATCCTTACTTCTAGGACTAACTAGATAACTTCTATTGTACAGTCCTTGGAAGAAAAACAGAAGTTGTAAGAGGAACAGAAAATATCTTAAATGCTCATCTGAGGAATCAAGCATAGTCTTGCTGTTCTTAGAACTTTGCACCCTCCTGGCTCAGTTGCCATGCATTTTGCATCCTGTAGTTTAGTATGACTTCCTGCCATATGGGAATGGGGGGAAAAAAGGAGATAAATCTCTACCTTCTCACATTCCCAAAGAAGTGCAGCCCAAAGTCCTTGAGTGACTTCACAGTGAATCCCAGGTCACAAAGGCACATATTTCATGGCTATAGGTTGATGGCAACATTAGAAACAAAAGTAGGACTTCCATAATGTTCTTTCCTAATGCTTTTCCTTTTGCTGTTTTGCTTCCCCATTTTCTGGGAGCTGCAAATGCCTTGGAAAATTTTTTGTTTCTCTGAGCATCATATGAAGAAATATAGCTACCTATCATGGGAGACTTCTCCATTGAGACAGACTTTAAGAAGCAAGCAAGCCAGTATCCGATTCAGCCACATGAGCACACATTTCTAGACCTCCCCTGAAATATATTTTACTTCCAAGGCAATTTTATGTTCTGCATCATTTTTTAAGCTATTATCTTATTAGTTCTCTGAAAAGTTTCCTCAAAAATAATTTAAATTGATTACATTTGTACAAAAATTTAGTTTTGAAAGGAATAATTTGAACAAGTTTGGCAGCTCATTTTCACAGGGGCTGGCTGTTTACAGTTAGTTTTTAAGACCTGTGCTACAAATTTTCTTCTAACAAATTTGCACAGAAGCATCTGAACAAATATTGCATGACCTCCAATTCAAACAGCAGAGGAGACTGTGACAGCTGTTGAAGGAAATTGCATTATGTGAACTGGTAAGGTGATGAAAAGGTATTTGTGTATCTTCAAGATTTTTTGCAATAATAAGAAAAACATATACTATATGTAGGGTCCCATCACCTACCTGCTTACTTCCATTATATTTAAATATCAAGTTCTGTTATTGAAGATTAAACAACTCAACATCTGTTTTTAAATCCATTGTTCAGACTGATATCTTCCTCGTCATACATGCCCATAACAATCAGCAGAAAACTAAGCAAAATATAAATGGTGGAAAGAAGCAGACTGTATTATGAATGATATGTATTATTTAGTGACATCTTCCCCTTTTTCCCTTTCTCTTTTCTTGCTTTTGCTTTCTTTTTCTCTCCGTAATGTAGATCAATCATGAACAGAATTCCTTAGCTCAGGCTTCCAGTTAGGGCAGTCATTTTACCCTGTGTCTGCTCAAAAAAAATGATAATTACATATTATTCACTGCATCTGATCCTGAAGTGACAGGTCATTGTACAACTCATTAGAGCTGTGCAGGCAGCTGTTCGTTTATCAGAAAATCCATGGTCATGGTGATTGCCAAACCCTGCTGATCTTTCCAGGGCTGGTTGAAAACTCTAAATAAATTTGCACATCTAAATAAATTTGCACATCCTTTTTGTTAGGCATGAATAAACAACTTGCCTAGCAGGTAATGTAGTATTTCTGCATTTCATCATACACCTTTGAGGTCAAGGCAGGGGTTAACAGTCTGTCAGTGTAGGAAACACAGGTGGCAATTTAGGAGACACAGGGGCAATGTAGGGGACACAGGTCTGCTGCTGTTCAAACTGCATCTGCAGTTGAAACATACTGGTGCCATTCTGACTGGCCAGAATATTGTAGCAAACAATCACAGATGTGTGGAGGTTGGAAGGTACCTCTGGAGATCATCTGGTCCAACATTGCTTCTCAAGCAGGACCACCAAGAAGCAATTGGCCAGGACCATGTCCAGATGGCTTTTGAACATCTCCAAGGATGGAGACTCCACTCACACTGCTGCTAAAAACAAATTATAATAATATTGCAACATGAACTTATAATAATATAAGCAATATGAAATCTCCCAAAATTATTAATTGCATTGAATTGGTGCAGAAAAGTAGAAATTTTCTGGGTTTTTTCTCAGTCCTATTTTGCTATTGTTCATTGAATAATAAACTGTGAATGTTATCAGTATGTGTACATACTATGGAGAACTTTACCCTTTGTCCTGAATTGGACTGCTTGCTATAACATAGCAGCTTTAACAGGACTAACAGCTCTATTTAAAAATGAACTTTACTTAATTTGCTTTTTACAGTTTTGTTTTACTGGTTTTTTTTCCCAGAAAGGGTAAAGGTTGTGCAGACATTACAAATCTTGGTTGATAATCTGATCAGGCTTTATTCTAATGTTTCATTTATAACGGCCATAGACATAGTGATTGGAAATCATTACTAATTCATGCTATCTCCTTTGGGACACAGTTTGGATCAGGTCCATCAGGGAAAAATGTTACAGCACAAGAATATATACTGAACTTTAGTTGCTTCCTGACAATCAATAGCATGAAAACAAACACTGCATTAAAAAAAACCCTGACTGATAATCTTTTGTTCTAAGAACAAAAAACAAATTGTTGGGAATTTTAACCCCTGCTGAATTAGGGCTGTATTCTGGAGCAGATAAATTAAGCTCTACAGTATAGCATTTTCTATCAACATCCAGACATTTGTCAGGATTTAGAGGAGTTACTTCAAGCTGCTACAAACTAATCAAAAGGTTTGGCAAACATAGCTGACTTGTGAGCACCTTCCCAAATCTTTACATCTCCTATTTGCACCTGTTTTGATAGGTCCTTTTTTTAGTCAGCATTTCTAAGCCCAGATAAAAAAATCTTTATTCTCTTCTGTTACTCTTTGCATAAATGGTAATGATAATTTATCGGCCTACAATCAGTTATTACTTAATAAGTAAAGCGTCATCATCTATATAACTTGTGAAAGATTGCAACTAGAATTCTTGAAGACCTCAGTATCCTCTTTCTCCCTTGTTGATGGTGCACAGTGTTAAAAATCAATATTATGATTAGACAAGGAACAATTTATTGTATTCTATTCAGTGGCTAAACATGCATCTTTTTTTTCTACCCTTATTCTTTGAAGCATTTATTTCATTGTTAAATGCTGAAGAAAAAAACAAGCTTAAACTAAAAGTTGTGCTGCTGATTGCATCACAAAAAACCATGAAACAACCCAACACTAAAAAAAAAACCCAAGACACTAAAACAAAACAAAGAAAAACAATAACAAAACCCCAAGACACTATGAGAAATAAACAAAACAAAAAAAACACAAAGAAACAACAAAACAAATATTTCATACTTTTGAAGTGGATTAGGAAACAAGAATAGTTATGTGCTACAAGAAGGTTATTCAGACTTTATTCTTTCCTAACAGTGTTTACAAAATGATTCACCGCTTTATGGATAGACTGTTACATCCACATGTTGTATGGAAGCAACAGGACCCTTTTCCCCACTTTCCCCTCTGATTTAGCCTGACACTAGAGATTTCTCTTAGTTGTCTTCCGGAAAGTTCTATTTTTTAAAAATTAGTCAGCTTCAACATATGGAGGCTAAGTTCAAAGGTACTACCCTGCAAGGGTACCTTCTCCTTGCTCAAAGTTCTGCATTGGTCTCAGCAGCTTGAGGCAGTACTTTGTGTAGCTCAGTGCCTTCACCAAATACTCCACAGAGGACCCAACAGGCTGCTAAATACCTCTCTGTGTCCTGTGATATACTTTTGTGGAATATTTCCTGGTTTTTACTGCACACAGCTTAGCCAAATTATCATTAATTGTGCTGGTTTTGGCTGGGGTAGAGTTCTTCACAGTGGCTAGTATGGAGCTATATTTTGGATTTGTGCTGAACACAGGGCTGATAATACAGAGTGTTTTTGTTATGGCTGAGCAGAGATTACACAGAGCCAAGCCCTTTCTACTTCTCATACTGCCACACTGACAAGGAAGTTGGGAGTGCATTGGAGATTGGCAGGAGACATCCAAAGTAGCCAAAGGGATATTCTATACCATATGACATCATGCTCAGTATATAAAGTGGGAGGAAGAGGGAGGAAGTGGGAATGTTTGGAACAGTTGCATGCAATGGGGCCCTGGTGTCCTGGAGATGATTGAACACCTGCCTGCCAATTGGGAACAGTGTTTTGCTTTCCCTATTAAACTGTCTTTATCTCAACCCATGAGTTTTCTAGCTTTTACCTTTCCCTTTTTTGTTTTCTAGCTGTCCCTTTTTTTCTTGTTTTACCCACAAGGAAACATGGGATTCTTTCAAAACAATTAATGCATCACAGTAAAGAGCTACCAGGATATCTTTCAGTTAATACCTGTCACAGTTTCCATGTGGTTTCTAGTAGCACATTTTAAACCTGTATTTTTTGTTCCAAGCATTAGAACATCTGTTATTAAAGAGCTATTCCCGGAGAGTAAATAAGTACCACAGTTAGTTTTTTACATGTAAATCATGGGGAAGAGGTGTAAACGAGTGAAATCTGCTGTGGTCCAGGCATGCAGTAATTTAATGAAGATAATTAAATAATTTGTTTCCTACACTGTTTATGGACAGAATCCAGAACAGACTTCAATAGCTTCCCATGTTATTGAGATTCCTGCAGTAACATGGGTCTACAGAACTCAAGACTGTAGGAATAAATATAATGAAATCTACCACACCTTATTCATAGAACAGTGAAATTTTATGGTTTATTCACTGTCTTATGGTGATAGAGACAATTCATTCTTCTCTACAGTGACACAGTTTTCCTCAAAAATTTCAAGTACCTTGAGTTCTTTCGATCTATAGATTTTAATTTAAAAACACTGTCCGTTAGTCTAATTAAATGAAAAATCCTCTAACAAGCACACAAAAGTTTTATATGAAGTATTCCAGAACCCCTGTAACGTTGTAATATCTGAATTTCATTCAGATAAGATTTCCTCTAGGTCTCTTCTGGGTTACTGAACAGAGAAGCAAAATTATACCATTTCAACTGGGCCTTCTGTGCACACACTTAAATTCAGTTTCACTCCCTGTTAGATGACTGCTGAAACCCAGTAACTGCACACTGACAACTTGTCATGACTATTCAGTCTCCCTGGTCATACAAACCTTGGTGGCTGAATAACTGAGCAAGGGGTATTATAAATTCTAGTTTTTACCCAGTTCTAAATTAACAGAGAGGGAAATATTCTGGTGCCTTCAAATCCCTCGTACAACCTGTGCGGCAGACAATGAGCAAAAGGGAAGGTGAAGGGTGCATCTCCTCCAGTATCCCATGAGCATGACCCTCTGACGCACAGAGCAAGGAGAACTCAGAAGTCTCTAAGGCCAGAAATGATAACTGTCCTCTGATATCACTGCCAGCACAACATAAGCCACTGAATATAATCCTCACAGATGCCAGAGGGTCTGCCTGACCTATGCAGGCAGGCTTAGGTCAACAGCACTGAGGGATGGAGACCACTCCTACTCTGCACACAAAGAGGTCTAGTGGTTAAATGATTCTACTTATGTGACACCAATAGCAAGGCATATTTCAGCATCTTGGAAGAGTAAAGAATATAATCTGACAAACTAAAAAACAGAAACAGGCTGAAATCACAAAGCCTGGAGGTACTGCACTGGAGGCAAAGTCTGTTTTAATGAGGGTGGGGAACAGAGAATTTATGGAGGATATTTCACTCCCACATCATCAAACCAGAATCATGTATGACTTAAAGGTTTCAGACACAGATACCTTCTATCCTTATCAAAGGATGCCATCCTATGTGTATCAGACCAGAAATGAGTATGCATGATTCAAGAGGCCACAAATCAATAAATCCCACAAACCCCCACATATCTGAGAAGTGGAGTCAGTTGCAAGGGAAGTTGAGTGGGATATGATTAATGCCTTAAAATATTCAGCCTTGTGGAGAAAAATCAGACCTACTCTGCACATTACCTGATAGACAATTATGTTTAAATAATTCAGTGCTATCACTTAAAGGTGAAATCAGCTTTTTCTTACATCTGAGTTTCTAAGTTGCTGCCAGCAGGTTTCTATTGCTAAGGTAATGTAGTCCAGAAGTCCTTGTTCATTGAATGGATCTTATTAAAGAAGATCATATTATTTTTATAGGCCATTTTTCTTTACATGATCATTTTAATAGTTACTTGAGGTTGCACTATTGTTAATTTTCTATATTTCCATTGGCAACTGAGAAAAAGATATAAGGGAATTATACTATAACAGTCATTTTTGGGGGGATCAATAGTTCAGTGTGGATTACATTGCATATTTGTCATAACTAAGTGCCTTCTGCTCTATGTACTGGAAAAGGTTTCAAGGAAGAATCATAGAACCCAAGATGAAGAAAAAAACCCAAAAGAAATAGTCCAGCCTGATGGCTCCTGCTTTTGCTTCTAAAATACACTAAACTTGTTTATCAAAATACCTCTTGAATGGATGTTGATGTACAGGTTTGCATGCAGGTAATACACAATGAATTCCACATGTCACAGCACATTTAAGCTGGTAAGATTTGAGGTCTGTCAGCAATCAGCATTCTCCTCACTTCTCAATTTAGGTCAGACAGCAGGATGCTAACAATACAGATCATATTCTGCATGGTAAATTTTCTTCTTTAATCCTAAAATATTTATCAAGGTCTCAGATCTTTAGATTCAGCAACGGTGACTTCATTTGAAAGCAAGACATTTTCTAGCTGAAACTGTGTTCTCTGATCATATTTTCATCTCTTTTTTCTATTGTTTTAGCAGGAAAGACAAAATAATGAGGTTTTTATTTTTTTAGGAGCTAACTCAAAAAAAAAAGCACCTGTACTTAAACACTCATCTGTATCAGCTGAATCAGTACTTTATATCTTAAAGCAATTGTCATTAAATCCTAAATCATCAAAACATTTAATTACTACCCACTTCTATTCATCTATAATGGAGCTGAGAAGTTCATTTTCCTGAATCAGTGTCACAGAGAGAGTCATCTATATCCATTCAATGTCCCCATGACACAAGTTTATTTAAACCTTCAGTAAACAGATGGATCACACTCTACTTTTGGTTAATCTTCAAGACCTCCACAAGAGTGGTAACCTGTCCTTTCATGCTTTCAGAAACAAAAATATGAATATTCTTTTTACAGCTCCCTTACAAGAGTTTTTAATATTAATTATTTTTAATTAGACAGAACATAATTAGTATTTGTGTTAAGAAAAGTTCATATATGTAGTATATAGAGACTGAGTTGAATAGCTGTGCTTAAATTGCTATCATTACTCTCCTTCATTTTTGAAGATCACAAACTATGATTATGAACTCAAATTGTTTTAATTAAAACATCATTAGATTCTGAAATTAACATATCAAATAAGAGGTGGCATTTTGTGTAAGAGGCAAGCAGAATTTCAAAAGCAGCTTTGTATACACACCCCACAGTGCCTGCCACCATAAATTCAGTGAAGGAAATGTCACCAAAGGACTTACATCTTGTAAGCACAGCAAAACACAGACACACTGGAGGGCAGATCAGAGCAGATACATCAGCAGAATGCAAAGACCACAGGCGCTTGATTAAGGCAGAAAAATTAACATCCTGCACAGTCATAAAAGCCACCTTCATGGTGTGACTCAGCTCTCCAAAGAGAAACTCCACACATGCTTATTTCCACACTGTGATTTAATGTCAGTAGTTGCTGCCACTGCACTAACGGTCTTGCTTTGTTAGTTATTAGGTAATGCCAAGTTGATTGCCTCCTTTGCCACAAGCCTCTCATGGTCATGTCCCTCTGCACTGTACCCGTGATCTTGGGGCAGGGTATGAGAATCAGGGTACATCTACAAGTGTCTCAACCCATGACTTCAGATTTTGGAACTGAGTGAAAAGCAGCATCAGAAGCCTGAGCTTTCTAACACCAGTAATATCAATCCTTGTTTCACAGAATTGGAGGATAATTGAGGCTGGAAAAGTTGTCTGTATATCGCATGGTTGAATGCCTCTACGAGACTCAGATTGACAGAGCCTTGTTTGGTCAAACTTGAAATGCTAACAGGGATGGACAATCCTTCTGTGCAACCTGTTCTGTTGTTTGATCATCTTAATTTTGAAGTCAGAACTTTTTATTTCCTGCTTTTTGATTCTTTTGGGGGATTCATTGTTCTGCATGTGGTTTCATGTATGGAAACTTCTCTGTAGAAAATATAGTTTGTGTTTCTTCAAATTCTTTATTCACACTCACTTCTAGAACAGAAATTTCTGCTTCTAACTAATGTTTTGCCTTCCTCAGCACCTTTTAGTTTAACTCCTCTATACCTGTAAGTGAAATAGGGTTAAGGCACAGACTCAAACATGAGTCTGCTGTTGACTGTACCATTTAACTATAATCACATTCCCTCAATGGTTTTGCTCAGGTTAGGCAGCAATGTTCCAAGCAGTCATGGTTCACAAGATGATATGGGCCAGGAGATGGTCTTACCACAGGCAGGTGCTACAAGAAGAACATGGACCTTTTATGAAAAATCTGATGTGATCCATCTGATATCTCCATCTGGTTAGAATTTCTAGATGTAATAATTTTATAAGTATACATAATCTGAGATTCAAAGAACAGTGCATCATGCTTCTATAGATAACAAGTTAGTTCATTGTATGGAAGTGCTTGTGTTCCCCAAAGACAAAGATCACAAAGAAAGTGCTGGAAATTGCAAAACATTCCATATGTATGGAATAACAGTGCAGACACATGAATTATACAGACAGGGATGATGAAAGAGCTTAAAGGCTATTTAAAGGCCTAATAAAGTATCTGGATCCAGTCTTTCACTAAGTAGGGCATAGCTTTAGAGAATAAGGTTGGGAACTTACTTTTCTACTGAAAAGCAAAATTAAGATCTCAGTCCAAAAGAAACAAGAAGTCCACAGTATAAAAAACACCCAACAAACCCTAGAATATCTGACTATTCCAGTTATGCTTCAGCTGAAATCTTCTTAGAACTGTGTTCATTCAGTAACTGATAAGAGAAGCACTTGCAAAACCATGACTGATTTCTATAGTAATAGGATCTGTTAGCAGTGACCAAATATATGAGTTCTTATCTCTAGAAAATCTTGAATGCCTTGAAGACAACTTTACTTCCTTTAATCTCAGGTTTTGAATCTTCTTCATAAAGCTTATTTCTAGTAGCAAACAGATTAAAATAGGGCTAGTAAATATGTGCATCCCCCCCAAAGCATAATAATTTCTAATAAATTATGTAAATTTTGATATTAAAAATTAATTGTATTCACTATTTCTTATTACATTAAAAAATAAAAGGATTAAAATGCACAAACAATATTTGGATGCTAAATTTTATTCAGAGACATTTTTCTTACTATACTAAGAATCTGTATTTGTTAAGAAAATGTTTCTTTACTAGGGCGAACAAGATGATTGGCACTCATGAATTTCTCCTCTTCACTTTGTGTTTGAAAGGTGTTTTCCCATTTTAAACATATTCTTATTTACTTCCAAGGAAAGCTGATGGCTCAGTATTAAATTCTGTGCTTGTTTGTAAGTCATTTACTGCAGCAACACTTCTGAATAGGTGTAAATAGATTTGGTGGCACTAATAATGTTTTTTCACACTACCACTCTCCTATTACCAGCTGATACTAATCACACTTCTAATAAACTATGTCTTGACAGAATGTCTTACATAAACCTATTCCTTTCTACAGCCTTGAGGCTAATATCAACAGTATGTTTTCTTTCAATCTGATTCCAACAGCATGTAAGCATATGTATCCCTGTTGTCTGCTGTCACAGACCCGGGGCTAACAGCGTAGAAATAAAAATCTGCCTGGATCACACTGATAGCAACTCTAACAATTTAGTGCTAATCACAACTAATTTTTTTTTTAAAGTCCCATGTCCTGAATTCATGTGACTTACAGGGAGATATATAATGTCTTTTGGGACATAAAATCAATTCAGATGAAAACTAGGAAACACAGCCAGAGAGTACCTGAAAGAATCATAAACTGACAAGCAAATAAATGAATACCGATTAAATCAGTGTAGTATCATTTGGAGGAACCTGGAGATTTGGAATTGCTGGACTGAAAGTTGTGGATTGTCTGCTGGAACAGAAAAGGTCACACAAATTATTAGCATATAGGTCCTTAGTGCAGAGGTCCCTAAACCTATTACAGTCCCAAGGCATGCAGTAGGGTTGTACCTAGGGCTTGGTAAGGGCACTAATTTGTTTTAACTATCATTGATACTAGTAGACCTTATGTTTATTCATGGTTGATTGAAGGCAGTATAATGTCATTCAGAGATGAAGAAAATTAGATGTGGCAATTTTTTGGCTGTCAGAACTTGAACTTTCCAAGACTGATGGAGCAGTACAATGAGTAGACAAGGACTAAAGGATGTCCAATGATAAAATAACCTAATTTGCACAACAATGGAAGAATTTAAGGAAAGAAGCTTTACCCTAAATGATCCTCTGCTTTCAGGGTGATAATGTCTTCAGAACATTACCAATAAGATTTTTAGGCATTCATACTTACTTAACTTCTAGTTACAATTTTTGAGCTATCGTCTATGAACTGGGGAGGTCCAATATTTCCATTCTCCTGACACATCTACCTGCGTGTTGCATTGCCCTGAAGAAGCAGTGAATTGCTTTATGCCTGAAGAACAGTGCTGCTATTTGCCTACCAGAATAACAGCTCTTTGAGATGTTCAGATATGATGCATTTTTTCCTAAAGTACAAAATTATTAATAGTACTTAAACAAATCAACTGTCAAGGATTTTGTATTCTCAATCAAACCATTGTTTCAATGACTGTTGCCATAGAAATCAAGCATCTCAAATTCTCCGTAAAATGCTATTCACTTCCAAAACAGGCAGTGTATTTAAAGCTTCATTTGAAGCATTAAAAGAAGTATAATACCAGTCCCTGAATATGGAGATGGCAGTATTCCTGAAGACAATTCTGCTTTCTTTGGCAGACTTTCAGTTGAAGAAGAAAAATGCAGGCAGTTTGGTAATGGTGTGCTATACCTTTGTAGTGCAAGAAAATAAAAAAACCTGCTTATTTATCTAATTGAATACTGATGTTTTTCATTTAGGTTTTTTCAAATCACAAATACTCAACAGAGTTTTTGATTTTGTTTTTCCTAAGTAAAGATTTATTAAACATAAGCTAAATTAAATTTTAGGATGAGGAAAAAAAAAAGAATTAGAATGTGTGAAGATCTTGGTAGTATTTCCATAGTGGAAGTCAGAGAAGATGATGAACAACCCACCGTATTTTTATTTCAACCTTTAACTAGAGCTGCCTTTTCTGACACAGCCTCTAAGGGGCCTCTCTTCACGTCTATTTCTCCTTATCCACAAGCTCCCAGAGTTCAGACACTCTCTCCAACTAGCCTCTACCTTCAGCAAAGACATTTGTCCACCAGTAAAGTGTTACTCTTTCAGCCAGCATGGCTTGGCACCCACAAAATTTCTTTTCTGTATCTTATGAAAAAAGCCAGTGTAAAGCAATAGAAGACGTTTCCCTGGTACAAAAGCATATTCATAGTGGTAAAAGGAAGACAACATTCAGAGGAAGATCTAAGATTTATGTTTTAATAGTTTTTTATCCTCTAAATTTATTTCTTCTCAGTCATCATCAGCAGTGTTAGAATCAGTCACCTCCATGGCTATTTGTTTAAAAAGGTGTTCCATATTCCTGCTACTGTTTTATTATTTGTGACTGATTTTTACAGGTTCCTTTTATCTATCTGTATGAATTCAAGCTGAGTGATAACAGATTAGGGTGTGCTCAAGATTTATAAAGCGAACACACTGATCCAAATATTTCTGTATTCTCCCTAAGATATTGTTGTCTTCCTCATGATAGTCTGGCCTGTAAACAGACTCAGAACTGCCTGTCACACGGAAGGCATGTTCTTGTCCTTTCCATGATCATGTAGGTGTGCTAATTTCCTGGATGGGAGAGGATGCAGTTGCCTGGGAGCAGATTCATAGTGTTATTTTTGTAGCTGTGAAACTGTAGCCCCATACATATAAATTTACCGTTACTTGTTAAAGGCCAGAGTCTTTTTCTTGGCCTTAAAGTGTAGGGTCTGGCTTTGCTTGGGCTGATTTTAGCTTATCTTAGCTGAGATAGCAGTCAGCTGACAATTGCTTGAACTTGTTTCCATTTTAGTTTGCCTTTGGACCACTTGGCACATAAGAAACTGGCTGGATAGTCCCACTCCAAGAGCTGCAGTCAATGACTCAATATCCGGGTGGAGACCAGTGACAAGTGTCACTTCACAGGCGTCAGTGTTTGGAATGGCACTGCTTGTTATCCTTGTTGGTTACATGGACAGTGAGACTCAGTTCAGCTTTAGCAAGTGGTCGATGGCACCAAGCTGTGTGGTGCAGTTGTCATGCTGGAGGGAAGAGATGCCATCCAGAGGGAACTTGGCAGGTTTGAGAGGTAGACATATCTGAACCTCATGAATTGCAACAAGGTCAAGTGCAATGTAGATTTAGATTAAATATTAGGGAGAAATTCTTCACTATGAAGGTGGCAAGGTACTTGAACATGGTGTCATCCAAATTTTGGATGGCCCATCCCTGGAAATGTTCAAGGCCAGGTTGCATGGGGCTTTGAGTTACCTGGTCTAGTGGTAGTTGTCACTGACCATGACAGGGGTGTAGGAACTAGATGATTCTTAAGGCCTCTTCCAACCCAAACCATTCTACAATTCTATGATTTGTAAAATTGTGTGGTGTAGCTTCTAGGGTCAATTAATAGATAGCAGAAACTAGTATCTTTTCTGTGTAGAAGGAATTATTTATGTTCCTAGAATAGAAACATGAACACAATGGGCAATTGCTGGTCCTGGAGTGAGTACAGCCTTGTGAGTCAGGTAAAATCAGTTTCAGGAGTAGCAAGCAGAACAAAATCCAAGTAGGATATGGAACTACAATTCTGTAAGGAAAAAAGCTATTAGGCAGATGGTGTTAAAAACGTATAAGACAACTTGAAGCAGATGCAACTGGAAAAAAGGTGGGGGAAGAAATCCCTACCATCACCATCGTACTCCTCCTTAACGAGGGCTGTGATACTACAGCCTACATGCACACCCTACATGCACACAAACATGTGCACACATGCATACACACACTCTTCTCAATGAAGATCAGCTAACAGTTTAGCCCCAATTTTTTCTTAACAGCTATGTTTCCTTTTTGCCCGTAACACAATGTTAAGCTGAAAATAGCATCTAGCTTGGCCTTTAGTGCACTAGGCCCCTGCAGCTCTTGTAATACGTGTCTCCATTGCATGCTCTAGGACGCCTCAGTAGCAAAGAAAGCCCTGCTCTTGCATCTGAATCCCATACTGCATATCTGGGGTTTTTAATCCTCTCTTCCTAACAACACACTCAGTCATAGAGGAAAATCACCATGGAAGCACCTTCCAGTCACACAAGCTGTGTCTGCACAGGGCTTCTGCCAGCTACATCTGGCAACCACCCTAACTCCAGTGAAAGAGAACTGTACACAACAGCTCACTAAAAAATGTTGTCTTAGTTCTCCTCCTGTTTTGCTGCGGAGCCAGAGGGAGATGATGACCAGGCCAAAAAGGAAGGACAGCAGGAAGTCAGGCAGGTGAAATTTAGCTAGTTGATGTGTACTTCTAGGCAGTAAAGTATAGTAGTTATCTTATCAGATTCAGGTTAGCGGCATCAATGATCCAAAAAGCAGGGATCAAAATCAATATTTTATTTCTTTCATCTACTCGGTGATACTGTAAAACAAAGGAGTTTTACTGAGGTTTAATGAAAGAGACATAAGGTTTTGAATCCAAAATATATTCTGTCTTCATTCCCTGTCATTCCTCAGGTTTCCAGGTTTCTATATGACATGGCTCTTGTACAGTGCTTGGGGCTTTCATTGCATCACTGATATCAAAAGTAGGTTCACCATTGATTTCAACAAAACCAGGTTGTTCAGTTGTTTAAATATCATTAACAATTTTGTACTTGAGGCACTCATAGACTTCAAAGCATATCATGGGACTTATTTGCTGTGAATAGTTCATTTGTGATGACCCTCCCCCCCACCAATATTCTTGGCCCAGTTCATTCTTCTCATATGATCAGGGATGAGGTAAATAGGAATGTACAAATGCGTCAAGAGAAGCATGATTTTTGTGGTGGATTTATCCTTGTACACTAAACAAAATAAAATAGATAAAATAGAAGTTGCCACAATGATTGATTTCCTTATTTCATAAGCACATATTTGTTAGTGAGACAGCATGCAACTGCACTTCTCAGCTGTCACTTCGCAAAGTTGCCACCAAGTTCACTGGGAGTTTGGCTGAAGAATTTGCGTATATTGCCAACATATGAGAATGCTACTCCTTCCACTAATACAATCTTTTATGGAAAAACACAATGACAGCTTCTTCTTCCTGTTTCACATGAAGACTTCTGCATAAATTTAATCAGTACACTGTGGACCACCCACAGGCTGTCACACAGAGCAATTTCAATGCAAGACACAAGCTCACTGTACAGCTCCTCAATTATGGACCAAAACCCCCTCATCTAAATTCAGTTCATTCTTCAGACAAGCACTTCTTGCAATCAGTGCCTAGCAATCTAGTTCATAAAGTCTGTTTTCCCCTGTAGTTTACTTGCAGAAAATGAACATACTTATGTAAGTATAATATCCAGCTTCTCAACTCCTTTTGGCCTTTCTTCATGGATGGACAGACAGTAACCTTTTAATTTACAATTCAATTATGAAAATTTACAGATCTAAATATCTAAATAG
The DNA here is from genome assembly GCF_000695815.1 of Acanthisitta chloris. Taxonomy (NCBI): domain Eukaryota; kingdom Metazoa; phylum Chordata; class Aves; order Passeriformes; family Acanthisittidae; genus Acanthisitta; species Acanthisitta chloris. Next base: position 256,557 of record NW_008675357.1, read on the forward strand.
TGTATATTCAATTTCATAGAATCATAGAATCATAGAATCAACCAGGCTGGTAGAGGCCTCAAAGAGTCCAACACTGAATATCCATTCTGAAATATTTTTGAATATTTTGAAATATTTAGACATTGAGATCTACTGGATGTGACCAGGCACCTCTCCATTCATCCTCTAGCTTTTCACACTCAGCAGCCAAAAGATGCTGTTTAGAAAGAACATACTAAAAAGTAACAAAAATATCATGATGGTAAGAGATTCTCCCTCAGCCTTTAGCTGAGCACATAACATTGGTTTACCTTTAAAAAAACCTCCGTGTACTATCATCCATTTCCCTCAGGGGTAAACTGTAATCCAGGAAACTAATTTTTCTGTGTAATAACCAGTGAATTGTTCATCTTGTCTGTTCAAATGGTGTGTAGCTGAGAAAATCAGAAATTTTCTTCACCCTTCAAAACACACAGCTGTAACAGGTATTTTAAAAGTGTCATATGCTTGCTATGCAAGATAATCAATGAGCTTCAGATTACAGATAGACAATAATTATAATTCCTGTGTAAATTACTACTGAGAGAGCATTTCAAGTGCCTTCCTGAGACTGGAGAAAGTGGTAGAGATGCTACTGGGAGTTAGATTTTGGCAGTGAAGATGATGAAGCGTGAGAAAGTTGACATAGCCATAAAAGGATGACTTAAGGTTGATCAGAATAGTCTCATAACTGTTTTGGTAGAGTTGAATGGCTGGAGTATTACTGTAACTGTGTGAAGCTTAGAGTGCAGTTAAAGAGGCTGTGAAGCGGTCATGATGGTGACTAATAGCTATGGTTGTGTGGAATAATATTGAGACAGAAGAGATCTTGGGGTTAGAAAATAATTGGGCTATGGAGAGTAATGAATGGGTAAGGACGGTGAAATAGTAAGACCCAAGAAACAGTGAGTACCAGGGTGAGATGGCTGGGGTGATAATATCAGGGTGTGGAGGATGGGCAAGATGTTAAACAGGGACTGAGTTATTGGAATAGTACTTGAGTGAGAATGAATGTGATGGAAATGAGGGAATGGAGATGGCGCAAGGGTTAGAAGCTGGTGATATTAGATATGAAATCACTATATAATACCAGAAATGGGAGGGCATGAGATGGAGACATGAATTTATATGGGAGGAGACTGAGGAGATGTGGCCTCACTCAACAGACAAGGAACAGCAGCAGGGAGGACAGTCCCAGAGACACTAGCCAGCCTAGGGAAGCATAGGGTACATGTGTGAGACAATCACCATCCTGTTGCCCCAAGAAAGGAAGGAAAAGGGACACCTCATCCACACCCTCAGCGTCTTCCCATGGTGGGAGGCAAGAACAAAGACAGTAAAGTCTAGAACCTTTACTTGAAATCTCTTTTAATGTAGTGAAATTGTTCCCTTGAAAATTTAGCCTATGCTTTCTGGTTCTCATCTGTACATTAACAGTATCATTTCTATCTGTCTCACAGGCATGCATTCAGGTTTAATTTCTGAAATGCTTGGAGACTCTCAGATTAAATAGCTGCATAAATGCCTATCAGTTAGAAAGTAGATACATGTAAGCCGGAGGGCATTTGTTCAGTGTGTTAAGAATAGTATGAGATCTACACTAAAGAATGTGAGGCTTAACTAGGCATGGGTGTTTTTTTCTTACCCTAATACTATTTAGTACTGCAGCTCCCTAATCCCAGTGGGATTTGTATGACTTTGTCTTGTCTTCAGTCATTACGAAATATTGGTAGTATGCGAGTCTTAGGGAATGGTTGGCACTTGTATAGACAAGAGAGGGAGTAGCAGCCTTGTTCCTAGAGAAATTGAAGAACAGGTCAAATAAATCAGCAATGAAAAAGCCAGGAAAAATGCGGTGGCCTAGACCTAACCACATGTGGATTTTGCTGATTGTGATTTGTGGTTTATATTTTTTTTATTGAACACATTAAAGCAACAAAGCTAATGATATTTTCTATCAGTCTGAGGGCACTGAGTACCTTCTACTCATGAGTAACATGTGACTCAGATATGTGTAATGTGAGTTTATAAACATGGGCCTTGAGAATGGTAGATTCTTAATAAATTATCCAGAGTTTTAACGTAATTATTCCTTATGACAAGTTTTGTGAATCATCCTCTAGAAGTGACCATCACTATCTGAGTGGAAAACAGAGACATGATACTGGGGATAGGAGCAAGTTTGAGAATCCAAAGTGCCTGTGCCACTAGCAGATGATTTGGAGTTATCAGAGCACAATCAGATTGTCGGATAAATATATTATCATATATTTGTCCTTCACCAAGGTAACTTTCATACTTTAAAAGTTTACACAGAAATGACAGTTTGTATGAGTATTTTCATGATTTATCTTAATTAGCAGCCTGAGTTTTCATGTACATTCCAGATATTTTAATATTATGCAACCAATTCCACTGTCTTTATTCCCTTAACTCCTCAATGAAAATTTCTTTGCATATAAAGATAGTTAGCAGCTTGATCTCATTTAAAGATAGAGCTAAAAAGATCTGGAAGCCAAAAAATGTTATGCAAATGTAGGCATTTTTAAGAATTCTGATTGAAACATCTAAACTCCATAGATTACACAATGGGAAAATTTGTACTGGGGTACAACTACCAGCAAGAGACGACTTCAGCAGTTCAAAATTATGTACCAAGGTGAAACCATGATGTTTGAGGTCATGTCCATTTAGCTCTCATGTGTCCGGAAAACTAATGTCTCAGTGTTATTTCCAAAATTTAAATTGGAATTAAGATCTATGCTCTTAATGCTGATGGTATTTTGCAAGTTAAAGAAGCATCCAAAGAAGCAGTAAATCCATGATAATTTAAAGTGTTTCAATTAGTTGGGGTTTTTTCCCATATTAGCCAGAAATTGGAATGATAGCAGTTTGTTTCATTCTGGGAGAAGACAATTTCCAAAGCCAGGTACTGCCACTCAAAGTGATGCACTATACAGATTGGACAGGATATGATTTTTCCTTCTAAAAGTGTGACTCTATAAGGAAAAAGCAGACAGGTCTTTTATCTCAGAGTTGATGTTTCAACATTAAAGCAGAGTAAGCATGTCAATGACCATAAGCTTTCAAGATCCAGAACTGGTTTACACCAAATAAACCCTCATGTTCAATGGGTTGCTTATACTAAACATTTTAATTTAAAAACTTTTGGCATCAAAGCATTTTCTGACTGAATACAAATAAGTTTCTTTTTTTTTCTTACAGCTATTTTTTTTCCTGTGTAACTCAGTAATTGCATTTTGCATAGTTATTTTTTCCCATGGTCTTGCAATTGCAAGGAAATACCGCTATGAATGTAAAGACAAGGTGAAAATTATGGGCTAAAATTGACTGCATACTCTGCAAAATCTCAAAGAAAAAGATTGAACAGTGTCAATGATGTGTAATTTGTTCACCTCCTGGTGACAATGACAGCTGACCAGGAACAGAAGCAGACTAGGAATGATGCCCTACTGGATTTGTTACTTGTTAACAGAGAGAGCCTCATGAGTGAAGCAGTGATCGGTAGCTGGCTTGGCCATAGCTACTGAGTTTAACATCTCTGATGACAGGAGAGAAAGTGCCAGCCAAACTACAGCTTCAATCCTGGACATGAGGAGAACAGACTTTGGGCTACTTAGGGAACGGGTGGGTAAGGTCCCCTGGGAAAACAATTTTGCAGGTGCTGGGGTCCATAAGTGCTGGTCATTTTTAAGCACCACCTCCTAAGGGCACAGGAACAGGCAAGTCTTAAATGCTGAAATCCAGCAGATGAGGCTATGAAATGAATTCACAGATGATACAAAATTGGGAGGAGCTGTTGACTTCCTTGAAGGCAGAGAGGCCTTGCAAAGAGACTCAGACAAATTAGAGAGCTGGGAAATCACCAACCAAGTGAATTTTAACAAGGGAAAGGTGCTATATTCTGCACCTGGGACAGGGTAACCTGCCTGGACATACAGACAGGGGAGTGAGAGGCTGGAAATTAGTACCACAGAAAGGTACCTGGGACTCCTTGTCAATAGCAAGTTGAATATGAGTCAACATTGTGCCTTGGTAGCCAGGAGAGCCAACTGTGTCCTTGGGAAATCTGTCACAGAGCAGCCTTTTTCCTTATGTTTTACCTTCCAAAACAGCGTGACTGCAGTCTGATTGCTTATCTCAGCTACTCAACTGTGCACTGGACATTCTGTAAAAGTGGTCATTTGGCCAGGTCGGGGAGTATGCTAGTGGTTTAACAGGATGGATGATCAGGTATCATATATTTCAATATAAGCTGGGGTCTAACTGGCTAGGTGGTAGCTCTGCAGGAAAAGACCTGGGGGTCCAGGTGAACAAGGAGTTAAATATCAAGTGTGCTCTTGCAGTGATGGAAACTAGTCACATCCTCAACTACATGAGGAAAAGCATACCCAGCAAAAGGAGTGATTTTTCCCTTCTGTTTGGCACATATGAGGCTTCACTGGGGAGCCAAGTGAAGCAAGTAAGAATAACAAGCAAGGAAAGTTGAATTTTCAACTCAGAATGAATGCCAGACTTCAACAAATCTCTTCAATGATGAGAAACAGGTAAGGGATTGGCAACTTTTCTCCTGCTGTTTACCTTTTCTTTCAAGAAATCAACTGTATTATCAACACACACATAAATAGTGACGTGACATTCTATAGGTGTAATATAACTATAGCCATGATTGTTACCCCAGGCTTTCTTTAAGTTCTGCAGGAAAAAAAATAGATGCTTCTGTTGCAAGATTCACTGATGCCATTGAGACATATGCTTAGGGATGAAATAAATCTCATATTGAAAGCACCTATATTTCTCTTTCCACAGTAGAGATCCAGTTGTGACTCACTCAGAGGAAGACACTAATACTATGGACATACACGTTGCTGGTGAATCCCTCCTGTTTTATGAGTTTCAGGTTGAGGAGTGTTTCATGATGTAGGGGTCCAAAGTTAGTATTTTCTAATGAAGCTTTCAAGAAAAAAAGCCTAAACACTCTTCAGCTGCTGATCAATACTTTCAAAGTTTTGGTACCAGAGCATTCAAGAACAGGTTTTTGATGCTTTTGGGTAAAGAATGTGCTTGTTTTTCTCCCAGCTACTGCTCAGACATACTCATCTCTCTCAGCCATCCCATAATCACTCATGACTTAAGATAAACTTGGCTCAATTAATCTCCTGAGCCTAATTAAAATAATGGTTCAGTTGTTCTTTAAGAGCAATGCTCATACCCATTTATTTCTTTACTAGATTTCCTTTGTTACTTTAGAATCTTCAATATCACAGGTTTTGTTCAGGAGCAAATCAGTTTTCCAGCAGTGAAATGACTTTTTTTATCTTGTCATGTTACAATCTACCTTTTGATTTTTCCCTTCTGCATGTACAAGCCAGGGATATAGAAATAGAGTACACAGAGTCAAGATAATGTAGGGCACATTTTGCAAGAAGCATCATAAAATAATTGACATATGTAGGGTGGACAGAAACAAGTTATAAGCACCCTACTTGAATGGTAACTAATCAGGTGCTTAGTTTATTAACTGGCTTTGACAAGCTCTCCTTACATTAATGAGGGTTTGCAGAATAGGGGCTTAATAAAAAAGTGGAAAGGACTTAAGATATGACCTGTTGGCAAAAGATGGGTATTCCTTTCATTCATTGAATCCCCACTTGGCAAAACTACAAAAAGAAACCTTGAATCGGGAAATTTTTCTATTCACTTTGACATGCCAAATGTTCAGCAAATATTCTGCCAAATGAGCATGAGCTACAGAAAACTATTTGACTATTATCAATTAGTTATATATTTAGAGATGACAGAAAAAGGATGATTATATCAGGGTAATAAAGAGTAGCTGAGGGGGCTGTAGCCTGCATGCACTTTCCTTCTGATGCAGGACATGAGTTTTTATGCAATATAAAGTGGTAACAGTCAAGAAGCTCCTCACTCTTGTATCTGGTCTGTGCCTGGTTTTGTGATTCAAACATTCTTTATGCAATTAAAAAAATTATCGGGGGGAGGAACACCTTTCCTATGAGGAAAGGAAGAGTTGGGATTGCTTAACATGGAAAAGAGAAGGTTCTGGGGACACCTTATTTTTGCCTTTCAATGCTTAGAGGAGTTTTATAAGTTGGAGAGAGACTTTTAAATAGGGCCTGTAATGAGAGGTCACAGGGTAATTGTTTTACATTAAAAGACAGTAGATTTAGGCTAGACATAAGGAAGAAATTTTTCATGATGAGGGTGGTGAAACACTGGAAGAGGTTGCCCAGAGAGGTGGTAGATGCCCTGTCCCTGGAAACATTTAAGGGCTTAATTGCAAGAGTATTTTATTAATATAATCTTAATCTATTGAAACTGAAAGCAAGTAGAATACCCAACAGAACTAGAAACTGAGTTTGTAGACTGCGACATAAATTTAGTACATAATTTGATAAAGCAAACTCAAATTGAATTGGTCAGTATAACTGCTGGTAGCCAAGTTCTCTTGCATACCCACATCTGTCCCTCTGTGCTAAACGTCTG
>NW_008675357.1:263118-278897 GCF_000695815.1 Acanthisitta chloris
GTTCAGAAGGAATGTAGCCTGGAGATAAGGCCAAGAAATTCACTGATGTTTTTTCTGTACTGCTCTCACTTCCCTATGTCTCGTCAAACTGGTGTACCAAAGTCATCTGAATAGACATTGCTGGCCAGATTGGCTTGACAGCTTACAAAAGAAATCCAGGGCTCTCATTGTCTGCTGTCTGAATACTACCACTGATAAGTACAAAAGCAACTGGATATTCTTTCATTCTGTAGCAGATATTTCTTAGCATATAATGGGTGCATCTATATTTAGTTTAGACTAGAAGCTCACTTCTGGCTTTCTCCTTTTATTGTGATCTGGTTTACTTGGTAATATGTTCAGGGAGTATGACAGCTAGGTTCCTTCTGAATGAGACTAAACTGCAAAGATGTGCTCCAAAAACACACCTATTGTACATCCACACAAATGGGCACTAACTCTCAATGACTACAGAAGAGTTACACCCTAGTTAAAAAAGCAAAAACAAAGGCAAATAACAAATTGATATTTACAGCTGTGACATCTGGTGCTTAGTACCAGCAGTATTTCTCTACAAATACAGATGTTGTGACTCTGTTCCATCAGTCCTCTCACTGGGGCAGTACTACCAAAAATTCTGACAAGCAACACCAGCTGAACTACAATTCAGCAGGCTGAACATGAGAGCACTCACAGTTTGTCACAGTAACAACTGTTTACCCTGACAAGAAATAGAGCTGCAGCTCATCATGCTTTCAGCATTCTTTCATCTGCACTATAGGGAGGTAAGGAGTACCACTGAATAATACATGAGTTGTCCATACAAACATCAGTTTTATGTTCAAGAGCTACAATACAAAGAGAGTTTTGGTGCATATCAGACAGTAGCTTTTCTTCCTTTCTTACCTCATTTTTTCCAATACTATATATGACATTTCTTTGGCTTATTTCACTTACCAAATTTCTTTTGCAAGAGAAAAGAATAAACTCCTCAAAAAAGTTTGATTTTGCTTATCAAAAACCAGTTTACAGTTTTAATGAGTTTACTCTCTCTTTAAATTGGTTTTAATTTTACAAAATAATGAAATGTCCTACATGTTACTAAATCTATTTGTTTTTTACCCTAACAATGATTGCATGCAAAAGATGTGTGAAGATATTACTGAAGATTTGTGAGTCTTAATAAAAAGTCAGCTCGGACAAATTAGCATAAGTGTTTAGAAGTTTGTTAAATGGAACTGTGTTTGTTATGTGCATGAATATGGACATGTTACTGTGACAGAAGCCTGGAATTTTAAGTAATTTTTCTGTTATAGTCAGGTGACAGAACAGAAAATCCATATACTTATCATAAAGGAGATGCAAATATTTGAATGGAAAATGTGGATCCAGATAAAGAAAGCACAAAGAACAGAGTCATTTGACCTACTTACTCTCTGGAATGAAAGCTCCCTGTGGAAATTTACATTCCTTCAAGACACCTGTGCATTCTGTTCTATTTAAATATTTTTTCATTTGTGTGTTTTTAATAACTACTCAAGAAATTGCTGTCTACAAGTGAGGTACTTTTGAGGGTTTTTTGGGGAAAACCCAAGAAGAATCTGAATTTCCAGCAAAATGTTTGATTTCCTCTCATTGGATGATGTTAAAGAAATATCACTCAGTACATCTTTGAGAGAAAGTGCCTATCATTTCATGATTAAATATTAGGAATAAAGCTGTACCAGACCAAGTTTTAAAGCAGTGTGAACTGAATTGTTAGGATGCTAAAAATCATGAGAATTTGAAAATTAAAGGGCAACAATTCAATTCACTGAGAAATGTATTTTGATTTTTTATCCTCCAAGCCTCCTAAACAATATAAACTGGAATGAAGTAAAGTGACTGTTGTTGTATGTGATTTCTCGTTTGCATACAGCCTTGATCTATTTACATGAGGACAAATTAAGGCTAGAGAGGTCTGACAGATGATTTAATTTTTTCATTTGTATGTAAAAACAAGTATTGTGATATTAGTTTAGATAACACAGTGTATCCCAAAATGAGAACTCTGTCCTTGTGTGGAAAGTGAGGGATTATCTCAGGGCAAGTGTTCCAGGAAGCTTTACAGTTATTTGCCAGAGTCTCTGCGTTTTTAAATTTTGCTTACTTTTTAAAAGATAGTTTCCAGCTGTTAAAGATTCAAAGAGTATTTTCAGAGACTGCTTCTGAAACTGCAGAAAGCCTAAGGAATCACTTTGATGTATCAAACTGAGATATTCATTCCAGAGATTGCTAAATTCATATGCCATTATTTTAAGTATCACTATAGTAATTATTTTACTGCATTCAGAGTACGTGACAAAGGACAGAAACTATCTTTTGAAGATTATCAACCTTGAAATGGGTGGTGAAAATTATGCCAGAAGCTATGCAATAAGGTGGTTGCAATAGTGTGGTAGGTTTCTATCTGTTGTTTGGTCTTGTTTTGTTTTTCTTTTTCTCTGAAATAGATATTCAGTTTATAAAAGGTAAATTGAGAGCATGTCTGTAATATGAAGTATTTCCACAGAGGCAAAAAAATGAGGTACTTGTGACTTCAGCAATGAAAGGGATAAGGAGGCAGTAGCTGTGAATTGTAGCTGGACATACTCCAACTGCAGTGTACACATGCATTTCTAAGAATGAGGGTGACTCAAACCACCAAGGGATTCTCAATCTGTTCATTTTTCAGTTCAGTCTGAAATGCCTTTCTAGAAGCTCCTCTTGTTCATGACAAGCTCCAAGGCCCAATGCAAAAAAAAAATCCCTGAATACATTGTAATAGGCAGGCATCCAGACTAGGTGATCTAATGATCTCCTTATCCTTGAACACTCTAAAACTCCAAGCCTATGAAAAAGTATTTGAGGAATAAACCTTGTTTCACATTACACCACGACCAGACTACCCTCAGCTTCCTCCTGTTTCCTAGCTGCCTTTTTGCTGTTTGTTTTCCTCTCTCACCGTGTCTGGACTCCAATTATATTACCTACCCTTTGAGAGGAATGCTGGAGCATCCAGCATGTGGGGATGCTGTACTAGAGTTGCAGCCCTAACTGGGCTCCACTAAGTAAAAGACATCAGTGGAAAATCACATCTTGCCAAGTGTATTCAAGAGATGGCAGTGTTGCTCTCACCAACCGTCCGTGCTGCTGGAGATTTCATCTCAGCTGATCCTCTGTCGATGGAAGTTTCCCAGAGTTTTCAGATCACTTTTCTTTCCCCTCTCCAGTCTTTCAGCTTCTGTTTTGTTATTTTAAATTCTAATTGTGCAACGGAACTGTACTCATTTAAAAAAACGTGTAAAACGCACAGATAGCAACCTCAGGTTTAGGGACATGTTAAAGGCTCTCCAAAGCTCCCTGAATTGAGTAGCAGTTTCCCTAACAGTCCCAGAATGAAATAAAGCTGTTTTCCTCTATGCCCAGTACTGCACTGGTGTACACTGCCAGGTGTTTGAGTGACTGCTGAATGTCAGAGCAGTACTCCAGTGAGCAACATGTTAGCATCCATAAGCAGAAGCAGAGTTAACCACTAAATGCTAAATGATAAAAGAAACAAGGGCTGACTGATACAGCAGTCACTGTTGATGTTATACAGGCTGGTGCCAGCAAGCTGGAGCAGAGCAGAATTATGTTAACATCATTCTGATGATATTTGGCATCAATTACGCACAGCAGTAAGTAATGGGAACATCTTATTGACTCTCTTTTTAGTTTGCAGCACTGTGAATTGATACCTAGCAGTACTGCCCAGGAGGCAAACACTCAGGCAATTTTTCACCATGTGCAGTGGAAATCAGGTGCCAGTTCCTGCAGTATCCAGATGGGAGCCAGAGGATTTACTGGAGTGGGAGCTAAAACTGGGATGGGACTGGCAAACACCTGGTTGGTACGATTACTCGGAAGGGTACCCCAACTAGTCTACATCATATCACAGAAAAAGTGTTAAAGCCTCAGCTAAATGCTAAGCAATTTTTAAATGTAAATGGATATGTCACCTAGAAGAAAGCAGAAACTTCATAGAGGTGGTTAATTCATCGATACTTAATTCATATATGCAGAATCTTAATTTATATTTTGTTCCACTACACCACTTGGCATCAGAAAGAACAGCTGACCTATACAGCTGGGACTGGCGTCTGTGCTGACAGGAGCCTTGTATCCACATGTCAAGTATTGGCAGAGGGCACCCTCTATTTTTTTGACCTTATTTAAGGCAGAAGCCTGATGTAAAATACCACAGTGCAGTCAGAAGCAAACCACCATGCTGATTTCGAGGTACAGAGTTTCTTCAAAGAGAATCATGAAGAAATGCAGTTTCCTGTCCTTGAGAACTGGATGATTGCATACAACCCATTTTTAGAAATAAGAATAGCAGTCTTAAGTGTGTCTCAAATTTTCAAATTTCTGCCTAAACTTAATTTCTGAATTCTCAGAAAAATGAAATGCTTTTCATTTTTACATAACATTTTTATGGACACATCAGCTTTATCTACACAACAGGAGCCAGCAGGTGTGTGCACAAGTGATGAGGAAACCCTGCCTTGGGCAAAGTCTTGGCCTGTGCCTAGCACTTGCTGTAAAGAGAGATTTACCTTCTTCATTCCCAGGTCCTTCACAGGATGTCAACAGCTCTCAGTCCCTTTTAAGATCATAGGATCATAGTATGTTAAGAGATTGGAATGAATCTCATCTAGTCCCAACCCCCTCTGCCCTGGTCAAGGACACATCCCAGTAGACCAGGTTGCTCATGTCTTTATCCAGCCTGGCTTTGAACACTGTCAGGGTTGGAGCATGGTTAGCACCAATCTATTGGTGCATATCTTGCTCACAGAGTCTCTTAAAAAATAATTTTTAATCTTTGGAATTCTCTCTTTGCCATCATCCAAATGTTATCAGATATCACTCCACTGATTCAGCAAATACTGGGTAAACACATCAAAACCAGTGTTAACCAGAGGGCAGAAAGAGAAATGGTTGTTTCACACAGCATGCAGTTAGGTCACACAGCTACCTAAATCAAGTCTTGCTTAAAAGGGGAGGTAGATTTCAGAGAAATTCCTAACTTCATTAGGAATGCTGTATGAGGTTTGTACTGACTTCAGCATGACAACACAATGAGAATATTGTCAGGGCAGAGTGCAAATCCAAAGCTTGATGGGGTCAAAGGACCTTGGCAATCGTCTTTGGATAGGACATGTAATCTAGTCTAATGTGTAGGTATGTCTATTGTGGCATCAACACTATTACTCTTTCTCCTGTATTGTCATCATTTTTGAACCCTGGAATATGGAAACTGGAGACTAGATGGAGGTGACATCTGCCACCTTCATCGTGTCTGCACGGACATTGCCTGTCACCGTGACAGACACATTGGATGTGCAATGCAAAGAAAGACAGAAAAGTCAGAAGAGATTTAGTTCACACCTCCGTGCTCAGTTTCAGTAACAGCCTTAAAAGGAATATGAGTTTTCACTCTTTATCCTCTCTACAAACAGTAATCTTGTGATGGGCTGAGTGTCCAAGGTCTTGCTAGAGAGAACTAGAGGCTAAAAGGCTTCACACTGCTTAAGTAAGCACTGGAAATAGAAAGCACTGGCATACAGTTGCATTACAAAGCATAATGTACATGAACAATGGGAGACATACAAGCCAGTGAACTTTATCAAAGGAGTCAGTACAAAATCATTTAGTCATTCACTACATTCTGAGAAAATCATCATGTATACGAGTGCAAAGATATTAATCTTCTTTTCACGTCTGTGTCGCTAAAGAATTTAAGCAGGGAAAGAAGGAACAAACAATTCATCTGTTCTGCTTCTGCAAAGACAAGTGCATTGGCAATCACTAAACAAAATCAAGAGACATGTAAGAGTGATTCTTAATTACAGATAAGTGAGCCCCAGCAAGGGGCTTGCATAGGAAAACTCATTGATGCCAATATTTTCTACTGGGAAATAGAATAGCTGGGGGGAACACAGGCTTTTCTATCACCAAACAATTAAATAATTTAATAAGATTTTGTATTTTGAGAATTAAAATAGATACTGCAAGCCACAACTGAAATGTAATACTGCAGGTAGGGTGCTTTTGTTTATGACCATTTCTATTACCTTCTGCTACATTCAATAACAATATTTATATATAGTATCCTGGAAAAGACAGACCTTTATCCAGGAAAACAATTCATACAAGCCTCGAATAAGCAAGAATTTGTTCAACAAATTATTATGGATCCTACCCCAGAAATTTTCAAATGCTTTCTGCTCTGACTAAATACAATCCATTGAAGATAAAACCACCATGATATCACTGCCTGCCCAAATAATATATTTGAATAGATTAAAAAGTACCTCCGATGTATAATTATTTACTGTGATTAAAAAAAATGTGATAAATACCAGTTCAACTGGCCTTGAAACCAGTTGCATGGGAAATGTCTCCATTTTCATTAAATAAAATTAAAAAGGTTCTAAAGATAAATTAGTAGAAATATGGAAAAAGAAATCTGATTTATATTTTCTACAACTAGTCCCCATGGAGTATGATATAAAATGAAAATGGACCACAAAATATTTGAGTAGAAAAAGGTAGGAATAGAGGAAAGGGAGAAAAGGGAAAAAAAAGTGGATCAATCTTGTCTCTCTCCAAGGTCAAACACAGGTGACATTTTCATGACCAACCCAAGATTCCTTTGAATCACATCAGAGATGGAAGCCAGCTCACTGGCCCTACACAGTGTTGGTTTTCTGCAGTTCAAGAAAAACTGGAAAAGCAGAGCAAATCCAGTGGAGGGCCCCCAAGATGACCGGAAGTCAAAGAACTTGATACATGAAGAAAGGATTTATTCAGCCTGGAGAAGAGAAAGCTCAGAGGGATCTAATCACTCTTCAAGTACCTGAAAGGTCTTTACAGAGTAGAAGACAGTACTCCTTGCACAGCAATCCATGTGATGGGACTAGAGTAAAGGAGAGCTAGCTGCTTCAGAGGACATTGCATCTGTACACACACACCAAAAAAACTAAAAAAAAAATCTTCGCCATGAGACTAAATAAAGATTGTGATAGGTAAACCTGGAGAGAAGTTGTAGAATATCCCTCACTGTAAGACTTAGCTTGATAGGTCCTTTTCATTTGCAATAAAAAGCCACCAATAACATTTTTTATGTTATTAAAAAGGGACATTTTCATGGTTTATGTTCTTAATTTCTTAAGAACTTGAATGCAATATAATTACATATCAATAATTCCCCAAATGCTGTCTAATGTCCTAATACTTGCAGATTGCTTTCTTCAGCAGACAGTGCATTTGTCAATCTCCTTCTAATTACCTCTTGGAAAATTTCAGCTGCCTCAGAAAAAATACATTATGGAAATCACAAATATGCTAAGTTCCATGAAATTTATTTCATGTAACAAATAGTGTCAGGGTAAAGGAGAGTTGCCCAAACCCAATGAAAGGGAGGCAGAGCTCAGTTTTTTCCTGCTGTGTTCAGCAGCACCTGCTGATAACACTCCATGTGCAGCCTCTTGCTTGTGTAGAGGAACCAGATAGTGCTTGGCTGGATATCAAACCAGAGCTAGAAAGATGGAGGAATTAAAGGAAAAACAAAAATCTGGAGAGGAAATCAGACTTTTTTATTTCCAGGGTTCACAAAGCAACTTTAATTATAAACTCAATGCTGCAAAGAAAGAAAGCCAAGCAACCAAATCAAAACCCACTTTGATGCCTCCACCATGTCCTGCAAGCACTCCCCAGAGCCCTTGGGTTCGCCATTCCTATTTACAGCAGGAAAGCATGGAAAGTTTCACTGACCCTCGTCTCCTCCTCAGGTTCATCATTCACCTTCACTGCTGTTAAATGCAGAGGTCTGAAACAATCTAACCTGTGAAATGTTCACTGTCTAAAGTCCTCCTGGCTTCTGAATGTTCATACTTTCCTGAAGCCTCACATAAGAGTAGGGAAGACCCGAAAAATCTTCCTTGCCATATTTATGATTTTAGACACCGAGGTCAAGAATTTATCAACTTTAACGTAAAGACTGAGTATCTGTACAAAAACTAACAGTACAGAAATCTGAAGGTGTTAAATAAAATATAGATTTATCTGATAAAGTGACAGGTAAAAAGGACTTAAGGATCACCACATTTCTTTCCCAGAATTCTTCAGCACCACTCGCTACATCTTTCCACTCCTATCCTTGAATGCATGCTGTGGCTGGGTTCCCCTTGGCATCAGGTGATTTCTACCCCTTAGAAACCAGAGGAAGACCAATTAGGGTACAGATTATCCAATGACAGGTTCTCCTTTAAGAATGAGCTGTGAGACACTATCAGACATGACAACCTGGGACAAATCGACCTTCATGTACATGCTGTGAAGCTATTCCTGTTTCTTTAGGCTTCTGATTAGAACTGGTATCTTTTAACTGCTGTTGCTAAAGCTGATCAATTTTCAGACTGGGTTATTCAGTCTTTACACAGAGTAATGCCTTACTCAATGCCTTTGACATCATTAATAAACTAAGATGTTATGTGAGCACAGTCGGTGGAAATCTGCCTAGACTCTCCTCCCCTTCCAATGTACAAATTCTCTGGATGTTGCCTGTATGAGTCAATGTTAAACCCCTCATCCCCAGGGAGTGAAAGCATTGAATTAGATGGGATGAATTTAAAGAACATAATAAATGAAAACAACTCCATACCCTTTCCAGAACAGGACCTGATAACCAGTATGCTGCTGGTTTTAACCCTGTCTCTCATGAAGACTGTAGATGTCTCCATCACTAGTCAAAGCTATCTAGTGTATTCCATGTGAATAAAATAAGATTTTAAATCATTTACTTTATTCTGGTATTATAAACAGGTTTTGCCAAAAAGAAAAATATGCATAGCCAAATATGATTGTTTTGGTCAAGCTTAGCCACAGACAGCCAAATGTCAAATCTCCCAACCCATTTGGACTCTGAGTGTGTGTTTAGGAGCTGCTGACAATGAAAGAGAAGGCAGAAATATATTGAGGACTGCCTTGAGTAGTTTTTGGCTCAGAAACCAGATTTCAAAACCTAAAGTAAGTGATGCAAAGAAATCACTGGCAGAAAATAAATCAAAAATTTTAAGGGGTCAATTGCTATTGCATCAAGTACCTGAAGCCATCAGTACTGACTGATGCATAATTGCTCCCTGACATCACAGCACAATAGATTTGGGCACGTATCAGTTAAAAGGTAAGCCTCTCCCTGAGAGAACTTAATTTCTTTGTCAGTATATCTTTATGAAGGTGAAAACTATGATATTGGCAAAAACACCTCCCCACCCTGAGGCTGATAGCCAAGTTGAATGAAAATCAAAACTGAAAACTTTCACTAAATTGGTTCAAAAGAAGCCAAATTGAAGCACATTTTACAGATAATGATTTCTTCTAGATATAAAGAGCAGCATGTGAACTGTGAGAGCCAGATCTTGATATCTCTCATACACATGTAAATCTAAACCACATTTTTTGCCTTGATTAGAGGAACTCTCTATTTACACCAAGCTATCAGGATGCATCCATCAGTCAGGATGATTGCAGCCTGAGACTGAGACACAATCTATAATGAAAGACAACAAATAGAAACCTTTATGCAGAGAGAGGTCACCACACCCTATTCTTCCCATGGAAGAATGTCTCCATGGAGACAGACACATTCAGATTGGAAGCAAGACAACTTTTAACAGCAAGAGTAATTAACCAGTGCAACATAATTAAAGGATGTAGCTGATTAATCATCTCCTGGAGGCCTTACATTTAGACCAAATGTCTTTCCATAAGATACACACTGGTTTAGTCACAAGTTCATGGGCTTAATTACACTCACATTAAAGGAAAGTATAATTTCTTCCACTGCTTGATTTACTGGGTAAAATCTAATGACCTGTGTTATGTAAAGGGTCTGAGTGTTTGAGAAGATGGTTTTTTCCCAGCATTTACATCTATGGAGCAGTGTGAAAACTCACAACACACAAGCCTGTCTTAGGGCGAGTAGGTTAAGAAACCACGTCTCCAGTGACACACAGAAACCATCATTAACATATTGTCTGCATTATTCATTTGAGCAGAGGGTCTGCTCATGGGCAGGAAGAAATCTGGCCTCATGCATCCCTTTGGACAGGTAAGGGTAACCTAGGAAAGAGGAAATTATGCTCTCACATTTGTAAAACTGAGCAGTAAATGCAGAAGAGGGAGAGGAAAAATAGACACTGCACTGTCCTTTTCCTTATATACATTTATCTTCTTTGAGTTTTGGAACAGACCCTAATCATTTCACATAACAGATATGTAAATATTTATTTATTAATATAAACATGTGGAGCCCATGCAAAAGATGTGCCCCACTTCTTACTCATAAAAGTCAATTAGTTGACAGCTACTGGATTATTTAAATCATATATAAATCCAAATACATCTTTGCTTTTCTGTGAACACCAGTTATTCAAGGTAGAATCCACTTAAGGTCTTTTGACACAGTGAAATATTGCTTGCTGTCTGACTGCATTTGTCAGGGGGGAAAAAAATCACCAGCACTGAATCACTGCAGCACTAACAAGGGTGCCAGAAAACTTCAGTGCAGCTCCTGGTACAACCACTGATAATGTCTTTCATCTAAGAATATGGACCTCGAGTGACCACACAATCATTCCTCATAGCTAGAGGGTTGGATTACACAAAAATGTGAATGCATACACACTCACTATGTGCAGATTTCTAAATGGACATGCAGTAGTCCTTATATAAAAACTCTTTTGTGCTGCTGCAATACCCATAAAAAGTCTAGTTTGTTTCCCTGAAAAGCTCAGGATGGAACGATCCCACTCTGCTCCAGTTCAATCACAGTGTCTGTAAACACACACATAAATCAGATTCTCATAACAAGAGTTTATTCAAAATTAACAGTGAAAAGTAAAGGGGTTTCTAACTTCAACTTAAATTTCCAGTGTTACATAAGATACTACAACGTTTCTTTTAAAATAACAATTAGCATCATGCTGGCGTCCCATATCAACCTACAGCCAATATGGTTACCTCCCATCTTGAAGTCCTTGTTAGCTGTTAAAATTATTATTTGATACCTAGGAAAGATACCATAGGCCTACAAATCTCAGCACTGTTTTATATTTCATGCTCAGATATAAAGGAACATATTCTCTTTCTTTACATGAAACAGGGAACATGGACTTTCCCTCCAGTTTTGTATAATTCATTCAAACATTCAGTGACTCCAAGGAAGAGCAAGAATATATCTTTGGAGAAAGCATTCATCTTGGGCAATGAGATTCCAGTCTCTGATGCAGGAAATAGTGTGGATTTCATGAAAAGAAAATTCAAAAAAAATGCAGTATCTGGCCTAACATTTAGGAATACATTGAGATATAACTCAGGTATTGGGGTTATCTTCCTTCCTTCCTTCCTTCCTTCCTTCCTTCCTTCCTTCCTTCCTTCCTTCCTTCCTTCCTTCCTTCCTTCCTTCCTTCCTTCCTTCCTTCCTTCCTTCCTTCCTTCCTTCCTTCCTTCCTTCCTTCCTTCCGCTTTCTTTAGTCAGTTCCCAATTTGATTTTATTCCTATACTGAAAAAGCTTTATTGATCAATTGATTTTTTTCCTCCAAATTGTAGTGACCATATTAAGCAGCCTAAATTCGTTAAGTGATTCCTATAGAAATTTTAGATTCCTCCTATATACAGAACTATATTCCATTGAATCCTGCTTTCTTTTGTTATTGCACACTGGAGTTTAGAAAGAAAAGGGAACAGGAGAATGAAGAAGAAACCACAGGAATTACCCCTGCTTAAGAGGAATTACCTCTTTATTGAATCATAGACCATTTTTCTGGCCTCCTTATCTAACTTGAACATGGCATAGCCATTAGTTTATTTAAATGGTGGTACAGATTTTAACATAAGGGTCTATATCCTCTATTTCAATTATCAGGGGGTTTATTCAGTTTAGAAATTTGTGCTCTTGCCCCATTTGCAGCCATGTAGCTCAGTTCATTTCAATGAACATTAATGCCAGTGTTTTTTCTGGGAAGGATAAATAAGTGATCTTGAAAATTCATTATATCTTACCAACTTTATCAAGAGTAGAAGTGCCAGCATTTTATTATGCATTTCCTTCTTGGTGTTACTTTCAAATATTCTGGATGCTGTTTCTTCCAAAATACATACATACATACTTCGGAAGATCAGACATGCACTGTAACTTAAAACTAGCTGCAGTCTGGGTAAAAAGTTTCTCTGTTGTGAGGCTATTCTAGGCCACATTCACGTGAGAGCTGGAAATCCTTCTAATATTCAGTTTGCACTTACTTGACATTTTTCTTTCAGACATCATTACCATTCAATGTGATGTATTTAAAATCACTAATTATATTATTAAGGTTTCATTTTGCTCTGCTAAATATAAACAAATCTTTCAGGCTCCTGTTTCATGATGGGCTCTTCAGGTTGCGCTAATAACCCTGCTCCACAGCTGTCCCTGCTTTGATTCTCTCTTCCCCAGACATCAGTGTTTGCCAGAGTGTAACAATCAGATGCTGATTTACAGAATCCTGTACAGCAAGACAAATGGTCCTCTATTTTTCTGAAAATACCCACCAAGATTCCATTTGCCTATTTCATGTCTTTATTGGCTCCTCTTTTCTCCTGCAATGTCTCTTCCTAAGTGCTGAAATTTTGGGGCCCGGCAGAAATGAACACTAATCAGCAAGGAAACTGGAGTATTTGCAGCAGGCAAGACAGGAATTTCATCACACTAGGCTTCATACTTAGTCATTAGAGGTCATTATTCACCTCAGACCTCTGGAAGACATTTAAAAATTTGAGCCTCCTATGGCAGGTGTGAGGATTTCTTAATGATACACAGACAGATTTTAGGATGACTATCATCCTGATTGGACTGCTTAGGTTAGGTGCCTAAAGACAGGGAAGATTTTAAGTGCCTGGTATAATTTCTTTTAGCCTAGTCTTCAAAACTATCCAATTCTTCTTGTACAATTGCTCTTTTTCTCATCTTTACGGGTTAATAATTTTTCCAGCATTAGAAAATTCCAGGGATTGAAGTAATCATACTTACATCAGTTACAAAAGCATTACATGAAACTAGCCTCTGTGCTGACCACTGAAAGACTTCTGAGAAGAACCTTGCAATGTCATACTTCTTTTTCCATGCTCCCAGTTTTCCTGCTCACTTCAGTTTCACAGTGCTTTCCAGCTACCAGGAAACCCAAACCCTAGCTCTAATTTCCTCTATAGTATTACATCAGCACTTAACAAGACTAAACAGAGGACATCTAAACCACATTTTCTGCTTTTATGGAGAAGACAAATAAATTAAAATCAATAATCCTTTGAAAAAAAGGTGACACATATCTGGGATCTTGCATTTACTTCCATATCCTTCTCTTCAAAATTTGCTTGAAATGTAATACAGAGACATGATCTGTGGATAATTAAATCATTCCACCCACACAAACATGCATTAAATCATATCCATTGTCTGTGTTATTCTCAGTGCCACCCCTGCAAAAATGTTTTCTTTAAAGAACAGCAAAAAGATGGTCTAAAAGCCCCTCTAATAAAAATCTTAATGCCAAGGATATGGTTTTTCTAATAACAAGTGTCAATCCTCTGGGACCAAAATTATCCAACACCCCTTTTAATTTTACTAAAGAGTTTTTCTCCCTCTTCAGTTGTGGTCATTTCCACTTCCATGTTCTCCTTTCTGCTGATCAACTTGACTTTGCCTTCATATTCTAAGGTGTTCATCTTTATGAAACTGGCTATTCAGCACACGTAATTTTAGGTACTTATCTAAAGTACCTGAGTTAGGAAGGCAGTAATCCAAGGTCACTTATGAAGAAGTTAAATAAAATAGAGGGCTGAATTGTCCCTCAGAAGTGGCTGTCCATTGAGTGGATAGGGTCTTTGGGACAACTTAGTTAGCAGCTTGAAAAAAAATGAAATGGAGTCATCTTTTCTACCACTTCTATGCCAAGAAATGTTTGTTTTGGCTTAGGATCAAGATTGAATTACTTTTAACATTGACTCAATCTGTTCTTGTTCTTCATCATAACTTCGCAGACAGCAATAGTAGACTTTAGCAATCTGTTTTTATTTACTTTGTGAGATTTAACTTATCCTGACTTTTACAATTTTGACTTATTATTGTTTTGGATATCTATGAAGCATTATCTAAATTAAATTTCTGAGGGATTTTAGATTTCTTCCCTTTATTCTCAGTGGGAAAATCCATTCCCAGTAGATCCCATTCCAATAGATATAATTAACTGGGATGAAAACTTTGATAAGAAAGTCACAGAATTATAGAACCATGATCATCATCTTTGTCTTAGTGCCTATTCTGCTTTGTATTTGACTGCTGAGTATTTCTATTTTATTAATTAATTATCTTTCTTAATTTCTCAAATACCTTTCCTTTTGAAATTGTCCCTCATTCAGGAGAAGATAATATTTATAAAAAATGTATTAAATAAAACTGAGTAATATTACTGCATTTTTTAGTGTCTCATTATTCACTCCAATAAAACAAAGCATATTTAATACTGCATTTTCAGCTATTAAATATCTCAACAATCTGTAGAGGGCTGCAAGGAAACTAAGATCATTGGAAGACTAAGAAGAATATGCAAAGATCTAAGTGGAGTGAAAATCTGGTTTTGTACTTGTACACGTAACTGTTTTATTTAATATACCCCTGCAAGTTAAAGAAGGTATTTATAAGGGGAAAAAAGGTAACATTTATATTACTTATATTATTCAGCACCAGAGAACATTCCTTAGTGCTGAAACATGATTCTCCATGGCTTTAAATTGCTACAATAGTCCCTAGAGTCATTTTTTTCCTGAACTGTCCCAAATAATTCCCAGGAACAGTTGGAGACAGCATGAATCACAAAGTAGTCAAAATATGCAGGTCTGGTATGATCAGATTATACAAGCTTTTCAAGAACAAGCAAATTAAGATTCTTCAGGTATAGCAACTGAAAAATCAGAATTACATGACATTTAGTACTGTGAAGCTTGCAAGGAGAATGCTGCCTCTTTATGCTCACACAAGGGGTTCTGCATAATGGGACAATGCGCAAGGGACAGAACAAGGACAAGTAATATAAATTAGGTTGCACCCACTTCTTAGTTCCAGTCCTCATTATAGCAGATTTGTCTTGTATAGGGGTCATTGCAATTGTCCATTACTGAAGCAGGGGATGAGTGAAAGGTTAGAAAGTGCAATGCCTAACTCAGACCTTGACCTTTTTAATTTTATTATGTGCACATGCTCAGGCAAATTCCATTTTCTGTTCCAAACAGCTTCAGGTTAATCTATTACACAAAGACTACAATTACACTCAGAAATAGGAGAAATATAAGGTCTTGACATCAGAACTGCAATAGTCTGAAGTTCCATGTGGCTTCTTATAATTTTCAGATACAATTTTGAGCTACCAGCATGTTACAAGTACCATTGTTCATATCAACTACACAAATACGCAGAACCAGCATTTTGGTAGCTAACAGTATTCTACAACAACAAGTTTATTCCAAGCTGCTGGTTTTGCAGAATTTACAGTAATATAGCTATTTCTCCTTCAGTCAAGACCAAAGAGTCAAGCAGTTTTGCTCAGAGAAAAGTATTTCAGGGAAGAAAATGAATAAACTGATTGCCACACACAGTGAGTCCTTGACAAAACATGTAATTAAGGCAAGCAGTCTACTCCATCAG
>NW_008675357.1:279097-290777 GCF_000695815.1 Acanthisitta chloris
GGAAACTGCCATCTCTTTTAGTCCAATTCCATTGCACTCACTAGACTACAGAAATAAAATAGTCAATGAAAGAATAGGGCTCAGGTTTTAACAGTAAAGTAAGTCATGATTGCAATTGCTGCTATTTGAAAATGGCAATTCTTTTCATGAATTACTTATAATGACATATATAAGCACCAGCTAAGGTGATGGTACCTTGTTGCTATATGCTATTCAAATGCTTAAGAGGAGAGAGGAAAAGCCTTTAGTGTGAGTAAATAGACAACAGAATCACAGCAATATGCAAAGAAAGAGTAATAAGAAAAAAAACCCGAAACAGTTCTTGGCTTGTGAGAGAAATCCATATGTTCCTGTTGAACAAACAGGAAATGCATGTGTACACTTATGGTGCCGTGAAGGAGTACATGACAGGACACCATAGTAGCACAGCATTGAGTCAAGGCAATGTAGTTCAGACCAAGAACCAATCTGAGCACCCAAGGGGTGCTTTTTTTCCCAACTGGTTTATCCACAGACAGGTCTGGTAACTCTGCTTGATACTGGATTCCTGAATACCTTAGGAGATTGCTCGATTGCAGGACTGGGTATTTTGGTCCTAATGAATTTCTATAAGAAAAGTTAGGCACCTAACCAATATGCAGTTCATAAGTAATTGGTAAACACTTACTGCCTATTTGTAAACTGTTCATAATCTTAAGCAATATGTGGATAGAAAGAAGGCAGTAAACACCCTTTCTTACTTCAAAATCTTTTCCATCAGAAAATGTCACTTGGAAATTTTTTGGAGACTTCAGTTGCAAAGATTATACTGTCAAGAAACCTCACTATGGACTTTAAAATAACACATTTTATAGATAAACACATTTCAAGCAAAGTCTGTAAATAGACCATCTTCACAATCTGACCAACTCCCTGAGATATGTAATCACTTGATATGTTGCCTCAAATACTTTTTAGATTATATTTAAACCCAAAGCACTCGGTCTAATTATTTATTCACTAAATTTTGCATGCATAGCAAAATGCTGATCTTTGAAGTCAGAGCATCTTCTCATACACCAATGCAGATTAAAAAGATAGTTTCACTGCAAATGTCATCATTGCTATTTTTAGAAGACAGCAAAAACAGCCATTAGGCTGTCCAGAGGTGTGGGGTGTGGGTGATAAGACTACAACAAATTCTACCAACAGAAAATGACAGTGACAAATCCCCACTCTTCCCATTTTGAAAAGAATTTTTTGTTAAAATACCCCCAAAACAACTCCTTCTCTTTCACAAAAAAATGTTTATCTATTTTCTACAGAAGAAAAAATGAGTGAAAACGCTAAAAGAATAAATTTTTCACACTAATGCAGAGAACAAATACACACAAAAACTTCTTAAATGTTGTCATAATTATAGTTATGCTTTTTTACACACTCCTGTACAAAATTGTGAAGTAATTGCTAAATTCTCGCTAACGTAATGAAGCTAGTAGCGCCTCTGCTGTGATCGTATCAAAATGACACATTTATCTTGCCAGAGAGAAGCCATCAGCTTATGAGAAGGTATTAACATGATTGATTTGAAAAGCCATTTTCTAAAGCAAAATTCAGTCATTTCTACTTGACGCATTTAGGACAAATCAACGGCTTATAAATGCAAACAGTTTTGAGTTATTGCTGTATTCCATAGTCTGTTCCTTCTTGAAATTTAACTATGTCTGCAGAAATATTTAGCCTTTTGAGAGCACGTAGCTGAATTCTCCCTTATGATCTGAAGAAAAACTTCATTGTGCTCCCTGCTGACGTTACACAAACAACAGTCGAAAGACCCAGTGTGGCACTTCCCATATCGTAAAAGGTCATGACTGTCAACCATGAAATATAGCCTAGTATAAGAGAGAGCAGAGGTCTGGGAAACAAGATAGGTGCCATGGTTAACCACCAACATGGCATGCCAGCTTTCAGGCTAGCAGCAAAATTATATTAAATTTGCGAAGCATTTCAGGTCTGGTAGATGGAATGTTCTGAATGGGGTCTAGAATGTATTAAATACTTATATCTAGAAATTGTATCAGTGAAACAGGTCATCTTAAACACCATTGCTATTTCTGCAATTTGTTTATCTTAGTCCCGTACTCTTGTGCTTCTCCTTCACCTAGACCTTTGATATTCTGCTTCCTCTTGCTAAGAGTCCTCTTACCATTCATATCCAATCCACATAAAGTTCACTCCTGTCCTTCCACATCCCACCTGATAAAATGATCTGTAATGAAATTGCTACAAGTAGCATTATGTCATGTTCATGTCCTTGAGCTGACATCACAGCGAGACAGACAGGGCAGGGAGATCACTGCCAAACCCAGGCCTCTTTGTTCCAGCTTGCCTGTAGATAGAGGATGTCAATGCTCTGCTTTTTTAAGGACTATGGCTAACTTTGGCCAGTTTTCTTTACGGACATGACTTCAAAATGCTGGAATGCTACTTTCCGGGAAGACTGACAATATTTTTCATTTGTTGGTACACGCACACTGATGGTGCCTCTTGTCCCCTAAACCTTTCAATCTTGTGAGTAAAAACTCACCTTTTATTTCTTTAGATATTAAAACTTAGGATCTATACATCTCCATGAAGCCACATGTTTTCAAAATGTCAAAAGAACTCCCTGATTTGTGTAGGCAAACATACTGTAAGGTTTTATAGGACCCATGCACATGTAGCAAATGAATCCTTTAGGACTTGCACCTGTATTTAGCTGGCAGCATAATTAGGTCCCATATGGTTAATGAAATGTAACGTGTCAGTATTTTGTAGGCTGAGATTTGTCACACAGAGGTGTTGGATGTAACACCCACTCTACCAACTGTTCAAGAAGAGAAAAAACTAAAATCAGATAAAATCTTTTATGTAAGAGAAATAGGAACCTGCCTTAAAGCTCTCAGTTTCCTATATTTCCAGTGTCCTCTGTCTTTATGCCTTCCTAGGGAAGGTATGCCAATCAAGATACTTTTTCTGAATAATGTTTCAGAGTATCTACTCTAAGGACACAGCCTCCTGCATGTTCAGGAACAGAACATGTACAAAAACTACATGTCCATGAGCCTCTCTGCCCCACATTACAAGTAGTGTCTGAATGCCCCTTACCCTCCAAAGAATTGATCTTCCCAATACTTCCATCACACATTTGAAATGTGGGCGTTTGGAGCGAATGCTTCAAAGACACTGATGTTTGCCAATGCTCAGCCTACAAAATGTCAAAAAATTATAAAATTATCAAGCAGGCCCCTTGCAGATGGCTGGAGACATGTCCCCAGTAGGCTACAGAAGGGACTGCAGGCACACCCAATGTAGTTCTGATCCAACCTGTTGTGCCGAGCCACTAGCTGAGTTCCTCAGCTCCACAGCATTGTGTCCCATGCAATACTTCACAATGTGCTGATCAGCCTGAGCACAATACTGTAATGGTACAGCACAATGGTGTATCTGAACCAGTCTCTCCATCATAAGGTGTTGGCATGATCTCTACAAATTTTTCAGGGCAACACGGGCAGTCCAGAAGAGCACAGAACTAGGTCACTCACTTCCACATAAACATTCCCAAATCCCCTGCTCCAGTAGCATTGTCCACACCTGGTATTCTCAGGCTAAATCTTCTAGTTTTGGTGATTTGTCTCCCACTCTTGAATGCAGCTAGAAAAAGAGATAGTACTATGTTTCCAGCCCACAGATATACAAGTTAACAAAACAGCAAAAGCAGGTCCACAGCACAGAGTAGAGGACACAACAGTCTTCAGTCATCATGTGACTTAGTGTGACAAACATGCTATTGCATGTGAATGGAGAGGTTTCAGCATTAGCCTGACATAGTCATAAGCGACCATGAGTGGCTGAGATGCTTCTCAGCAATTTGCTTCCTGTGTCAGATCCATTTGCATGTCACTCCTCCTACAGGATGGTGCCTAAAAGCACCATCTAGCCCTGCTTGAACAACCTGTGTACGACTCACATAGCAGAATCTGTCTGCATAAACACACGAATAATGCATAGACCTGTTATAAAATCAGCTTGGGAGCAGGGAGAGGAAAGGACTATGTTAGCCTGGATGATTCAGGCAGTTGTAGTTAACACACAAGAGGCCAGAGTGAGAGGGAGAGGAAGGAAGGCAGTACAATTGAAGAAACATTCAGACAGAGAAGTTCAGAGGAAAAGAATAAGTAGTAAGTACACAGGTAAAGCAAATTTCACTTCTCGATAAAACTCTATAGCAGGATGATGTTATAACTATAAAGCTTACACTCCTTGGTTGAATCTTAGGCAGCTTACCAGAAGATATTACATTCCTAGCCTGTCCCAGTCATTGTGCATGTCTGTCTTCTATACAAAATCCATAAGGTTGGGATCCTGAATCCATGCTTCATTTTGAGCTACTTAAGCATGCTGACAGACATATTTTTGCATAAATGCCTTTGGATTTAGAAAAAAATATATACATCTCTCCACAGAAATTCTGTCTGAATGAATAAACCCTTCAGCCCCACATCCAGTAACACGCAGAAATCTACATATCACTTTCTTTTCAGAAGGCATGGAGGTGCCAGAAAAGAAGTTGAGCATCAGAATACCCTGTACAATGGGCTTTCAAGGCAAAGATGTAAGTCAGAGAGCATCTGATCCAACTTCAACATTTTCTTAGACCCCTTAAATTTGAGCTAGTCTCATACTTTCTTTTTAGGAAAAAAGAAATAGATAAATTGACTGTCCTTTTGCATATTCATGAAAATGAGCAAGGTAACTTCACATCCCACAGTGCTGTTGGAAATAAAAAACCCCAAAGAAGATGATTTTATATATAACCATGACTGAAGACATATGATAAGCTTATATTTGAAAAATAATATGCATTCTCTTACAGACTCATTTTGGGCACTTAGCCTAAATTTTTGAAAGCTTCTGTTCTGTCCTTTTGCATATTCATGAAAATGAGCAAGGTAACTTCACATCCCACAGTGCTGTTGGAAATAAAAAACCCCAAAGAAGATGATTTTATATATAACCATGACTGAAGACATATGATAAGCTTATATTTGAAAAATAATATGCATTCTCTTACAGACTCATTTTGGGCACTTAGCCTAAATTTTTGAAAGCTTCTGTTAATGTGAGAAGGATTTGAGTCCTCTGTTTTTATGTGGTAAAGATGAAAGGAAGAACTACTTACCTATCAAATGTAACCTGAACTTCTGTTCTACTCATAAAACAAAATGAGCAATGTCTACAGGTTTTTACTAATTTTTCTCCCTGGGCTTCTTTGGAAACCTATGATAAAATTCTTCATTGAGCTGCAAAGCCAACATGGAAATGGGAAAGGAGCGGAACATCACTGCTAGCCCTCCTTCAACAGAAGGTATAAAATCCCTTTGGAAACTTCTGTCTTTTGGTCCTTTTCCATGCCTAAATATAGCTCCACTCACTTGCTGTCAGGATGTATCTCTACTGCCTGTTCAGCACAGCACTGAGATCACAGACATCTACAATACTTTCTGCAAGCCAGGGAACACCCTCAAGAGCATTTCCACATCCTCCCTGACTGCTCGCTCATCTTGCTTATAAGGTCCACCTCAGAGGCAACCTGGTGGAGAAAAGGTGATGGGAAATGGTGTTGGGTTCTTCAACTGCAACAGATATTTCAGCCAAGAACTCTATTCTAAGAGAAAAAAGTTGGTTATGAAGGTTGTTGAAGCTGAAGAAGGTAAAATAGAGGAAGAATTTCAGCTTAACTTTCACCTTCAAGGCATTGTTTACAAATGATAAAATGTCCTGTTTTTCACTAAATGCCAAATCTACAAGCTGAACAACTACTAATTGACAGTTTATCTTCGTAAACAATATGTTTTAGCCTAAGTAATAGCTACTAATGACTAGCTGTCATTTAATTACCTATCTCACATAGCAAAATTAAGATATGGAGAACAGATTTCTGTAAATTCAAATCAGGGAATGGTGAATATGTTCTGTGATTCTGCTATACTAGATCAACTATAGTTTATATATACTTGCCCAAAGCTTTATGCACTCCAAAATAGAAAACTGATTCACCTGCTGTAACTATCTTCTTCACTCAGGTGAAGTAATTTCCTAGATGCTGATCATAGTCTTCTCACTACAGTTTTGCACATTTATTTTGTCAGTACCTCTGTTCTTCCTCCTAATGCCTACAACCTATGAAGTTTGAAGAAATCTATCTCAGGAAGAAAAGTTAAAGAAAAAAAATCCCAAACCCTAGTTAAAGACAAATAGGCAGCATTTGGCCAGATCAAAATAGACTGAGAAACAGTCTGTGGAGGAATTTATCTCCTACTTCCACAGTTCTCAACAGTTAGGTTGGATTTTAGTCATGGGATTCATTCAGCGTGATGGTTTACCAGCTGCCTTTCTTATTATCTTTCCAATTCATCTAGAACATATTACACTTTGAGAAACAGCCGTTCCCCATACATTGTTTGTTTGGCCTTTGACAATGCAATTGAGTCCTTATGGAAGTTTTCACATGTATCACCTGGACCATGTATTTGGCCAGCTGTAAGTGTTGGCAGACCCTTCCAGAAAGAAAAATCAAATCCTTCAGTTACAGAAAATCTTAAATGTGTTCTTTTCCAGTCAGCATATTTAGAATTATGAGTTAAATTATGTTTGTTTAAAAACAAGGCAGTGATTTATGAATGGGATCGTCTCAAAATTCAGTTGCCAAGGTAGATGGCAACTGTTCTGTTAATAACCTTCCCAATCACTTCTTTAATGCATACACACACAATATAATGATATAAACACTGTACATTACAGCATGGTATTTCTCCACATCATGATCCTGCAATCAGATTTTAGTAAGATGGATGCAATATTATTCTCTCTCCAATGGTTTTCAAATTAAATTAAAGCAAAGTCTATAATTTTTGACTCACTTCCAAGATCACTGTCTCCTGCATCAATAATCAGCTAATCAGAACTGCCTTAGGGAAGACTGAAAAGGGCACAGGCCCTTTGCCCTTTCTTAGCTTTCAATGAAATCACAAGTTAGTTCCTTGTAAGCACAGGAAATGTCCTTCATGTATGGACCAATGTAAACATCTATTCTGCTCCTTAACTGTACAGGAGGTTTCCAATTTTGAGGCAACATTGATTTTATTCCTGCACTATTAAGCTGCCTACAATATGTTCTTGATGCATAAAGATACTGAAAAGTGCAGGACATCCAGGTTTTTTTATGTAGGATATTAAATTCTGTTGTCCTGTAAAGTCTTTTCATACCTGGGATCTTAAACAAGTATTCTGGAAAGTGGGTTCTCATCCTAATACTTGCAATAATGTTGGGTAGCTTTTTTCCTGTCTCTCTCCACTTGTTGCTGGCTCCTCTCACAACAGGGCTCTGATCTCCCCTGAATTCTCAATAATAGGATCTATTTCAAGGAATATGAAACAATGTTTAGGATTGTTTCGAGGCTCTTTTTCATATACCAAGGTGCACTAGCAGTGCTTGTGACCTTGAAATCTCTGAAAAATTACTTCACAAATTCATGATATAAATTTCCTGTCGTTTGATAACATTAATTTTAAAAATAAATAAATTATAATAAATTCATTTGTATACAGGATTAGTTGTATATGACACATGCTGAGTAAAATGGGATGTGAGGGCAACTTCCAGCCCTTTCATGAGTAAAACACCTTTTATCAAAACTGTTAAAGAACACTGATGTTTGTGCTAAAGAGTTGAAAGTTCACACCTTTTTGAATTAATTTTCCATTTGATTTACCAAGTTACTTTTTATTGACTCTTTTAGTATAACCACAAGTCAAGTTTATTTTGACCAACTTCTAAATTTTATCATGGCTTTCCTTCACTAGAAGTGGGGTTATTTTGGTATTAAATTTTGACTTGGGATTAAAAAATGCTTCAGGAACATTTTCCTTTTTAAATAAATTGTATGGAATATCTATTTTGCATCTGGGTCCATAGCATATATTTTTTTAATCTCGAAGACAAAATATTAATGAGGGATGCAAGAAAGAGAATCACTGCCACTACCCACAATATAATAGCACATATTAGAAGGACCATCTTTCATAAAACTGCTCTGACCCAGCAGGCACTGTACAGTCAAACATTGTTTTCTGAAATAGTTCCAAACCTCATCAACTCCCTCCCTGATTGAAGAGGTGCACCCTGGGGATCAGGACAATAACTGTGCCATTTCCAGGCCTCAGGCAGCAGACAAATGGAAGATGAAGCTGAAGGTTGCCCATCTCCCATTGTTTCTTCTCAGTGAAGGCACGTTTCATGACACTACTACTTTTGTTGAGTTGCTATAGAATCTAAGTGTCAGGAAAAGTGACATCCAAACACTTAGCCCCTAAACAAAAGAGTGAAAGTGATATTTTGACAATCGAAATGACTTGCTCTTAGCTAAGTCTGCCTTACATCATTCCTTTGAAAGTGATTCTTCTTTTTAAGCTTTAGAATAGTACCGCACCTTGCACATCTTCCCTTTGGTGTCTCATGGTGTTTCCTCTAACAGCCTTCATCCCCATAACACTCACAAATTGAGTGGTATACAAATG
This sequence comes from Acanthisitta chloris, assembly GCF_000695815.1. Taxonomy (NCBI): domain Eukaryota; kingdom Metazoa; phylum Chordata; class Aves; order Passeriformes; family Acanthisittidae; genus Acanthisitta; species Acanthisitta chloris. The sequence continues at coordinate 287,696 of NW_008675357.1, forward strand.
AGACTATACCCCTCAATTTTTATTTTTCAGTCAAGATCCCTCACAGTAGGTATGCCTGGCCTGAGCAGTCTGACTGCAATGTTAAAATGCTGTCTGGGTAGTCACTCACTGCAGAACAAAGTAAACATTAACTCAATGCTACTTCAGTTTTCTGACTCAGTATTCCCAGCTGAGAGACAGCATTTGCTCACTTTTCACAACTGGGATGCTAGGATAAATATTTGAAATTGAGGGGGAAAAGAAGCTACCTCTGTTATAGGTATCAACATTCAATAAAAATGAGCAAACAACCCAACAGGATAGGACTGGAACTTGGGCTGGGTTTTAGGTATCCTTAATTTTTTCAGATGAGAGATTTTTTCATTTTTGCTGCAAGATTACTGTGGTTAAATACATATCTAATTGTGAACATCCTGATCACAAAATTTATGTTTGAAACATTGTAAAAATAATATTAAAAAAACCAAAACATGTAATTCTTTTTCCCAAGGGCAAAAAAAAAACATTGCTGAGTAGAACAATATCTAGTCTTTAGACAGGACGTTCTTTGATTTTCAAAAATGGATTTTTAGAAATAAACTGAAAATATTTTCATGGACCAGCAAAGACTTTTTTGGTACATTATTTTTATGTGGTTTTTTTTTCTGAATATAAAGCAAGAAAAATGATCACCTATGTTTAAGTAAAATTAACCTAATTTTCAATCATATTACTTTGTGAAAAGCAAATATTTCTGACCATGATACAACTGTTATATCTAAAGGAGAAAACTAGAGTCTGAAGGAAAAATCTCATATAAGTAGGTTTGTTCCAAGCAGCAGGTTTAATGTGAAATTGTTGCAGCTGTTTTGTTAATTTCTTGGTCCTACTCTAAGAGACTATGACTAATTTTAATCTTCTTTTTACTTGGTAGTGAAGGATGTGGGCAAAAATAGTCTTATAACCAGAAACATTTAAAAAAATATGAAAGGAACTCCATGAAATAACCCTTATCTGTAGGGGAAAAAAAGTTCTGCTTTTGTTATGCTTGCTGGATTACATCCCAAGAAAATGGATATGAACCACCTCTTTATATACACTTATGATAAATTTAAATGGAGGAAAGTTATATTAAACAGAGAGGACTTTGAGGATGGGTTTGATCCAATGTTTATCTGTAGAGCTGTCTGAAGAAAATGTCAACAAAGTGGCTTATTTCTTAAGGCTGCATTCAAAAGTAAATTACGCCTTTTACATAATGAAATGAAATTTATCCCTTACCACCCCCAATACATTTGGCTTATTGTGCTTCAACTGTACCCCTGTGCAGTTCTATTTTTCCAGCATACATCACCTCTTCACCCCATTCAGTGTCACAAAATAAGTGGTTTCCAACAGCAATGAAAATTGCCTTTCCAATTATTAATTCATTTGTCTTCAGGCAAATTTTATGCACAGGTTCTCAGGGATCGACCTTGTTTCTGACTAGGAAGGCCTGATCCAAATGTCATTCTAGTCAACGGGGGAGTATTGAGTTCAAACAGGCTTTCAAATGAGGCCTTCAAACTGCAGTGACAGGAGAAGAGAAAATTGTATATGTTTTTCTCTATCTTTGAAAAAGACCAGGGAATGCTTTCATATGGGAAATGAGGTAACAGGCATCTCTTTCTTTCTTTCAGCAGCCACCCAGCCTCTCCCTGGTTTCTCCAACAATTTCTGATTAGTTGTGGTGTCAAGTGGTTAAGCAAGAAAAGGCTGATACAAAATGCCAGTGGTGAGTGAGCTGCATGGCCCATCCACATGGCAACCATCACCAACCAAAAACCAAATGCAGGCACAAATTTTCCTCTCTACGCTTTCCTATGTGCATTATTTTCTGTGGAGGTGGACAACAGTTACATGACCTGAAAAGGATTTTGAACATGCTTGAGAAACTGGGGGACTAAACCAGAGGACTTCACTCTGCCGAGCTACGTTGCTTCAGAGAGAGGCTCAGGCAGAAATCTTGGCTGCATTATTGACTTGCTGTCTGTCTGAGAAGTTGGTTTAAGAAGTGAATGTTGGTTTAATTTTAAGGAAAGTTTGTTTAAGCTCTGCTTATATCACAGTGGTGGAAAAAAAAATCTGTAAGGTCAACTGAAAGAATGAGATCAGTATGCAACTCCAGCACATCCTGCATGCCTGTTGTAGCAATCCATAAAGCTGAAGGCACTTGCTTCAGGCTTTAACCTATAGATTCTCTGTACAAGGAGTTCACATCATAGTTTCCATCATTCCTGACCTAGCTCTATGCAGTGTTAACATGTCTGTTCATGGGGCCACAGTGTGGCCTGTACTTCAGAACTGATACGGCTTTTTGAAAAAGGGCCCTCATGGTAGGTGAAAAGGGTTTATTTTAAAGCCAGATTGGTTCACGGTAGATTGCCACAAATAATTCAATGCAAGGAAGAGTTAGAGAATGGGAGAAGATAAAGGTACTAAAAATTCCTGACAGGTGTTAACATGTCTGTTCATGGGGCCACAGTGTGGCCTGTACTTCAGAACTGATACGGCTTTTTGAAAAAGGGCCCTCATGGTAGGTGAAAAGGGTTTATTTTAAAGCCAGATTGGTTCACGGTAGATTGCCACAAATAATTCAATGCAAGGAAGAGTTAGAGAATGGGAGAAGATAAAGGTACTAAAAATTCCTGACAGAGGAAGGCAGATTTGCAACCTATATCTAAGACTTGCAAGGATTTCTGATTGTCCTATGTAAAATACTCTACATGAAGCAAAGATGACCATTGCTTTATGAGAAATAGCATTAACTTACTCATATTTCCTACTGAAGGGGTTGCAGAAACTTTCTCCTTGAAATGGCAAGAGCTGACAGCAGTCCTTTCTGCCTCTCCATTTTTATAAAAATCATTTACTCTTAGAAGTTACTTGTACATGTGGAGGCATCACTTAGATCAAATTGTGATGCTAAATGTCAAAGGAGCAAATCTTACAAGAGTCTCTTTTTATTTGGTGCATTTTAAATCCGGAATTCTTGATTAAGGATTAACAACACAACTCCCAAAATACTAATCCACTGCAGACGCAGATAATTAGTAAGTGCAGA
>NW_008675357.1:290803-301767 GCF_000695815.1 Acanthisitta chloris
TACTGATATAGGCCAGGCCTTTTTTTTTTACACTAGACCAGAAAGAGACATATAAATTTATCTGCTGATGGAATTACCAAAGCAATAAAATAACTAGGCTTTTTATGCCTCTTCTTTTCTTCCCATCCAGCTTTGGAAGAGACAAACCTCATTCTGTTTGGAAACCCTTCACAGAAACCAAAGATCATATTTCAGAAGAGTCAGGTTAATGTATGAAAATTAGCTAAAGATAATGAATGCAGATGGCCGGAATTACTGGAAGCATTGAAAGAAGGACTACTTTCAATGGGTGGTCAAGATCCTAGATCAATAAAAATTGCAAGGAGCATGATTCAGCAATTTTTTTTCCTATTTTGAAATAATACTTATGAATCTAGGACACAGAGTAGTGCAGCATATTTGGACTGTTTACAAGTAAACAGATATGATATTAAATAGAAAAATAATTGTAACAATATAGAAATATAAATAAATAACCTCTCTGTTGCTAATTTACTCAATTCCTTTTGTTTAGCACTCATGTAGGGGTTTTTAATGGTGTTTTAAAAAAATAATTCTGTTACTGCAAGGGATAACATGTGACATAATCTTTGGAAAATGCCCAGAACATCAGACATTGTCACATTTCAAATACCTTTATCAGTTTGTATTTTTCTACACCATTATAAATACCATCTGTTCTATTGTTGCAAAACATTTGTGTGATGTTATTTAACTGGAGAACCTATTCATCATCATGACCATACCATCAAACCAGATGATTTCCCAGAACCCAAGTTTAGTATTCGTTCACTGAAGTTATATTGCTGCAAATATGCTATGAACGAGGCCTCAGGTATTAACAATGTACCACCTATCTTGTCCACATTAACAATGGCAGAAGCAGGCACATGTTATACTACATATATCATTCATCATTTCTCCTTCTTCACATTCGGCTCTTCTGCCTTGCCCATAATATCTATGTCCAGCTCCAACCCTTGTATCCCTATTCGTTTCTTTCCAATGTGCAGTGTAAAGTTGCTCTGCTATAACATTAACATGCCATATGTGACCATCTGTTCCAAAAAGTGTCCATGGAAAGTGGTAAAAATATGTATTTTCACTCTGTGAAGAATCAGACCTTGATATAAGCTTGATAATTCCCATACTGAATATATAAGCATCCCTTCTCAATAAGGAGAGGTGTAAAAGTTGTTTATAACAAAAATTAGATGAGTCATCAAAAGTAGTCAGGATATGAAATCTTATGCTAATGTGATGTGTCAGTGGCATTATTTTTGACCATGATTTTATTCAAACATATTTGGAAGGCAAGGCTGCACACCAAGCAGTGCCAAAGGCATCAGCTGGTATGGAATACCTTCACTACATGATGTAATGTAGAGCGATATATACACTGTTTTATTAAAATGCTAATATATATTCATGCATCCCCATATAAAAGAGGCTGCAGTTATTTGCCAGCTTTCACTATAATGATGGAAAACTGATTGCAACCATCTGCATGCAAGTTCTAACTTTTTATTTTTTAATACTGCAGAATAAGCTCTGCATATCTGTAGGAGGAAAAAGATGTCTACATGCTAGCATTGGACTGCACCTCCCCAAAAGGGCTTTGAATAGTATAAAATCTGCCAGAGAACCATACTCAGTGTGTGGGAAGGGCAATCTACTCTCTATTGGTTGTAATAAAGCCAGCAGCATCTGCTGCTGTTCAGCAACCTTGCCACCACTACTCAATCTCTTAATAACATTTTTCATTCCCAGATCGTATTCTGAGCCTTCCATTCAGCAGTTGTCTGTTTGAATACAGGCAACAGTATGAGGTCCTAAGACTCATCACAGAACCCAGCTCCATAAAACTCATTAAATTGTGGTATCATTAGACAGGGACTGAGGAAAGCTGCTCTTAAGGCAGTATGAAATTCTAGTCACTTATAGCAAGATGAACTTGCTCAACTCTGTCAGTACATGGAATAATGCAATCAATTATGCTTTTCCATAGCATTTCCCTTAAATTATACTCTTCTGAATACTGGACAAAAAGCTTAAGCTCTGTCTCAAACAAATAAAAAGAGGAAAGCAATTTAGCACGCAGTTCTGATTTTCTGGATACCTGGTGGAGCAAAAATATATGAAGAAGGTTTGAGATTTCCCTTTCTCTCTCCCAGAATCAATGGGCAGATGCAGAGCAAGAAGTGGGTGCAATACTTCATGGAATATTATAAAAAGGATAGAAACAGTTCTGATCTCAAGGATATGGGACAACTTGCATGCAAATATGAGTCAGAATTTCATGTTTTCTAGTATATACACCTCTGTGGATCAGATATTAAGCAGGAACACATTCTGACTCGGCTACAATTTCACTTGGTGATTTAGCTCTGTTCTGCACTGTGAACACCAGATGCTTTCTCCCTACCCGTTGATACTAATATAGCCAAAATTATTATTCTACAGAAATACATTGATTGGTAGAGAAAGAAGAAGAAATAAGTATCAACTAAATTAAGTTAAGGTCACTTAGGAGACTCCAGAGCAAGCACTTTTACCAATAAGTGGCCCTAGAGCACACACAATCCTGTATTTCAAACTATGTTTTCAGTCATTGAGAACAAGATGCTGTTTTAAACACAGTTAATGTGAAGTTATTATTAAGTAAAGTAAAAGTCTATACTGTTGACAACTGACTGGCAAAAACCCCAAAACACACTATTATCATTTATCCATTAAAACACATCAAAGTAGTTCTGAAGCATTCTTATACGGTGAAAAAACCACCTCTTACCTTCAGTATGTACAGCAGAAACATAGGTCCAGTTATAGCGTTTGACAATGTCCACCATAGCCTTTGCTTGCTGTGCATCAGATGGCACAACTCTCATAAAATACTTGAACAGAGTTTTGTCACTTAGGTCCATGCTTGTGGCAGAATAAGCAATTTGAGGTATATTGAAAAGCTGCAACAAGTTCTGGACCTGGATAGCAACAGAGCTAGAGCCAGGTCCAATGACGCCAACAATAGGTTTCTTGGAGCGGAAAGACGACGATGATCCATCCACACATTTCACCATCCCTTCCTCTTCTTCTGATGAAATAAGAGAGTCCCTTATAAATTCAATGCTCTGCTCCAGAGCCACAGCAGAATGCCAGCACGAGTCTCTTATTTCACATCCTAGCGTTATATTTGGCAACAGTGTGGGGTCCAAATTAATTCTATCGAGGGTATGTAGCATTGCCTCCACTCTCTGAATTCCATACTGCTCTCTTACCGCTCCACATTTCCTTTCATGAACCTTGTCAACAGTTGGTTGATGATGGACAGAGAATAGAGCTCCAATGATAATATCGCCAGGCATGTGTGCAACCACTCTTCTTTCATTTGCCTGTGCTGAAACCAAAAGCCCAAAGTTCCCACAAACATCTTCCTTCAACAGCAGGATTGCAAGGAAAAGCAAAAGGACCATTTTAGGAAATGGTTTAGGCTGGTAGAGACAACATGATGGAACAAAGCTGGAGAGCTGGTGTGAAGCAGTTATCAAATCTTTTGGAAAAAAGGAGAACTATGCTGACGGTTAACCAGGAGTTTACATGTATTCTCTAAGGAGTCATGATCATCTCTGAGTGGACAGCTATGAAGAACTGCACATGCGATCATAATCCTCATAACCTTCAAAAAATGAATAAATAAGAGAAAGACCTTTAAAATTAGGTATAAAGTTAGCTTTATAATCTCTTCAAAAATTGCACTTATTCCTACTGCTCTCAAGGACTGTAATACATTGTCTACTATATACACTTGCTTTTATCATTTCCAAGCTGGAAAACTTTATAGCACTTCAGTGTTTCAGAGTCTAGGCTTGTACTTCTGGTGTAGATCAATGTCTCTCTCTTGATATTCTTGTTCAAAAATTCTTTGGGGAAATGTTTTCAAAAACAGGAAAGACAGACAAGTATTTAATACCATAAAAGAAAGATGCTGCCATTTCTAATATGTGTCTTCAAAAACAACTCCCTCTAATTTCAGACACTCTCTATACCTCAAATACATATACATCACTAATATATCTTGGTCTGTACTCCAATATAATCAGTTACAGCACTAGGAAACTGCTGTTGACACACAGAGCTGTTATTCTAATTAATGCAAAATCTGTTTCTTCAAATCTGTCAATCTATTTTTAATTCGCAAGACACAACATAAAACAAATTAACTTTCCAAATAACTAAAATTAACAAAACTGATATTGGTATCAATTTTTATATTTTTTTAAGCAAAGGAACTGTAATTCTAAAACAGCAGAGCAGTGAACTTTCATGGTTTTATATCCTTGCTTCAAAAATTGCCAGAAAAAACAATTTGAAAAATCCTTATACTGTAGACAGCCCTACAGGATTCAGTGGTAGGAAAGAGTCAATACAGAGACTATACAGATGTGCTAGTGCCTAAAATATAGCTATGTTTAGTATTGCTGAAGGATAAAAAAATTGCTAAAGAAAAAAATCAGAAAATAATTCACATCTTGGACTATGGTTAATGGAACTCGAAAATATACTTTAAAATGTTCTGCACCTAGCAGTGGATTTGCAACAGGATGCTTCTAGTTTTAAATGTAGTGCTTAAACGGTAGTTTTTCTGGGTCTTGATCCCTGAGCACATTAATATACCATCTACTCCTCTACACCTGCCAGTGAATAAATTGATAGCACAGAAATCTAAGCACACTCTTAAATCTAGGAAGATGCTAAGCTACTTAGTGAACCACATTCTCAGTTTCACTATTGACAAAACAACTGCAAAATTCTGGGGCAGAGTCTGATCTCGGTTTCATTGACATAAGACTTTTGACGCAATGAAAAAATTTCCATACATTTCAGACACTACCAATCATTTCTAATTCATTAACAGTTACTCTAACACTTAGGATCTTGAATTTACTCCTCACAGGCAGATCTTTCAGTATAGCAAAACAGTGAAACTCTTCCTGATTCTCAAGATGAGAGACACAAATCTAAAAATACTTTTCTGCTTGATGTTAGGCTTGTTCAATTGTTGTTTACCTAGACTTCTATAAATTGAGTATTTATATAGAGAAAAACATGACATCATTCCAGTGAGTCTTATTGAGTAGCAATGTTTTTTCAAAAAATATTGATTACAATATTAACAGGTCAGTGCAATATTGAGCTTTAGCAATAAGGTTCAGACAGCTGTAAAACAGTTCAAGAGAGTGGGTTATTTTAGTCTGTGAAGTGTTGGCTTCTCAACACTGCAACATTCTGCCACTAAGGAATATCTGCAGCTCAGTTCAGGTTAATTAGTCTCTGATTACAGAATATCATTATTGCTTATGTCTTGCAATTGTTTGTTCCATGACTCTGAAGTTGGTATCATATATTTGCAAACAGTCCAAAGGATGAATAACAGGGGATATCTTTGTAAAATATCACAGCTATTAAATTCCTATACCTTCAAATAACTGAATGTATCATCACTGTTAAAAAATATCTTTAATTATTTATTAACTTATGAACATTTGAACAGAAACAATATTCTGTTATTTAAAACCACAGATGCATTTTTCCATGAGCTTCTCAAATTAAGGCTACATGTACAGAATACAAGTATATCTAGACAAATGCCAGCTCTGCCTCAGACTGTAGCTGGATATACAATTACATGCCTTTTTATAACCTAGCTGCCTGTGCAGCTGCATATGTACAAATAGAGAGAGTTTAGAGGGTTGGGGTGAGCTTGTGGCACAGAAAAATACTCCAAACCTCATCCACCATATTAATTCTACAACACACATCACCAGATTTCTTCGTCTTATATCTGTGGATTAAACAATTTCCATACAAGATATATGAGAAAGACAGGGCAGCAAGGCCATTTTTATCTTCCTCGTTCCAAAGAACAGTTGTTTGCTCTTCTCTGTCTACTGTTGTGTCTATCAATACAGCATTATAGGGCAAAGAATGATGCAAAACTGAATATGTCCTTTATATTTCTCGTTCCTTAATATTAGCATATCTCATGGCTAGAGGGTTCCTATGGCCTAAAAGAAAGTTCTGAAAATAATAAAATCCTGCTACTCCATGGCATCCAAGGGAAAAGAAGGAGTCAGATGCAGACTGCAGTTGTTCCACAATTAATGAACTTTCTTCACTGTACTAAAATGAAAGTCAATTCTCTTGGAACTTAAAAAACTGTTACTAATTACACCAAGAAAACTGCTGATATCTCACAGTATTAGGCTTAGGACTCACATCCAAACCACCTGAAGTCAATCTTTTCTGTGGCCTTTCATGATGTAATGAAACAACCCGGAATTTATATTGACATGCCTGACAAATTTCAATGGATTTCTATTTGTATAACAGAGATCTGGTTCTGTGGGCTTACTCTAGCTCTCATAAACTTAAAAATCACAGAACGGTTGACATGGAAAGGCACTTCAGGAATTTATCTGATCCATTCACCCTGCTTAAAATAAGTTTATCTAAAACAGGTTTCGGAGCTTCATGTGCAATCCACAACTTTTCTGGGCAACCTGTTTGACCACAATGACAGTAAAAAGTCTTATTTTTATATATATTTAAATTTCTTGTATTTCAATTTATGCTTATTGCCTGTCATTCTTCTGGTGGATACAGCTGGCTATGCCATGCAAAGCTGCCATGAGAGCAATCAAGTCACAAATCCCATTTTAGACCAAAATGGCTGAGCAGAGTGCTAAGCACACCAATTGCATTTCCTGGAGAATATCTTCCTGAAGAGAAGACAGCCAAGGGAACTATTCAAATTCACAATTTTACTGTGCTTCTGTCCCAAGAGTATCACATACAAGTCACTCCACATTTTGATTAGCATTCTCTCTTACAAGAGGAAGCTTATTATTACAAGCAAGATGAGTACTAAAATAAAATTAAGTAAAATTTCATAAGCTTAAATATAGCTCCTGTTTAAATTGTTAGGGATAACCCTAAAGAGAATTCGACATACAATATCCTTCAGACTGAGAACAGAGGTATCAGCAGTATCAAAGACTGAACCTTTGAATGCATGCACAAAGTAATGGGAAATATTTCCCAATTAATAATTTATCTGCTTTTACTTGTTTTCATTGCTTGACAACATACACAGCACTTAGCATCAATTTTACTTTTCACACTCTGATTTCTTCAGTGTCAATGGACTTATTCCAAATTTACTGCAATATAGGCAAAATGGAATCAGGCATTTAATTACTGGTGTATCAAGGTTTCTAGCCTATTTCAGTTATAGCATTAATCATAAATTAATCCTGAAGTCATGTGCTTTAACAACAGATGACAGACACTTTGGTCTCAGTCTTCTGTTGCACTAGATTCACACTTGGAGCAATCGTCGAAGCAGCAAGACAGAAAAATAACTCTGCCTATCTGTTCTTTGCTCAGTCTTGCCTTAGACAAAAATTTATGGGCTACCCAGAACACTGAAGATGCAGATCTGATGAAGCACTCAGCATGTTCCTATAACCTCTGTTCTCCCTGACAGTAAAAACTTCTTGCAAGTCTCTGTCACGAGAAATTCTCAGCAGTTCCTTTAGGGCAGAGTTCCAGCTACTTCATGTTGAGGTTTAACCGAGTAGAAAACGAGCATCTGTAATATTCCATGAAACATCACACAAATCTTAAAATTATTAATTTCAATGCAAATGCGTGCCCATCTGTACTTGCAGTCTGTACAGACCCAAAGAAACAAAAATAATACTAACATCTAAGGGCAATTTAATCCTGATAGAAAATCAGACTATGAACAACAGTACACAAAGTGACATTTTCCTTCATGTACATGGGACACGTCTGACTGTTCTTAAGGTCTTCTGCTATCACAGGTATTTCTACCTGAAGGATAACATCCTTTCCTGCTGTGACTTAATTTATTATAGCAGCGCAATTTCAACCTGAAGGATAACATCCTTTCCAGCTGTGACTTAATTTATTATAGCAGCGCCCACTAGTGACCCCAGAGTGAAGGACCTGTCTGCTTTGCAGTCTGAATCCACTTGGCTCTATGGTTTCTAATAAGTAAAGCACAAATTCAAAAACGGAAATGTTTTTAGTAATTCTGGTCTGTATCATGGAAAAAAAAAGTAGCAACACTTTCATTCAGGTTTCTTCTTTATAACAATTTTGTAAGTTTACAGCCTGCTCAATCATAGTCTTTGAATCTTCAGGCAGATCTAAGTAATAAAAATAAAACGTCAGTTTACTGAATCAGAACAATGTTGTGGTGGACTGAGAACTCATGGTCCAATCCAGGAAAGCACTTAGGAATATGTCCAGTGTTTATCAGATGAAAAATACTATTAGTCAAACATCTATAAACACTTATCTAAAGTTTGAGGTTTTCCTTAAAGGATTTTCAAGATCAGAACAATCACAAAAATTAATGTCCTTAAAATCCATCCATTTGTAGTGACAAAATTTACTTATATGCTACATGTGTATAACGTATAGCCAAGTACCTGCTGATTAAATGCTTTCCAGTCATTCACTTCCAGTACATACCATAATTAATCCAATGCCATCAGTTATGAGATCATATATGTTGCTATGGATCAAATCAGTATATCCCAAGGAATTAACCTAGGTTTTTCCATCAGAGAAGACAAAACCTTAGCCCAGAGTCGGTCATGTCACTTATCTAGCGGTGAAGATCTTTTGATAGAAAACATGGAGCTGCCTTAGGAAAACAATTACATAAGGAGAGAGATCTCTTGGCTCATCTCAATTGGTACCAATGTTAGGAAGAAATGTACACTCAGGATGCTTGCTCAGTTCTGTTAGCTATGGACATTGCAAACTACGCATTGGGTTTGAGCTATTCTGGCAATCTATCTCCTGATGCTCTGGGAAGGCTCCCCCATACCCATTCCTCAGAGGTAATTCACTTTGGTCACACAAAACCTGATACACTCAAATGGTCTTTATTTGAAAATCATGAAATATGAGCACCTTGGTCTGTTTTGAGATTTCTACCACAGTTTCACATTTCTGTTAAAAAGAATAAATATCTAACAATCATTGGTCATTACACTATCAGCTCTACAAATTCCAGTGGGCATTGGATCAGGATCTTTGACAAATGAAACAGACTTGTACAACAGGGGAGACTTCAAAGCAGTTTTCAATAATTCCACTTAGAAATAAGAAAAAAATAAGCAGCAAGGAGAAATTATCACCATTTGGTCAGAACAGCCACTGAAAATAGCAGACTAATGTGCTGATGTCTTCTTAGCTAATAAACAGAGAATGCCATAATTATCACCAAGATCCTTAGCAATCCCAGGAAGTTGTTCCCCATTTTATTCAAACATACACACACATTTTCTGGTTTATGAAACAATTTTGCTTTTAATATAAAGATGATTAACTTCCCAAGGAAACTTGCAATGATCTCTGCAATTCCGCCAAATATACTGCTTATTGCTGCTGTTACCAAAAACCATTTATCCTGTGTGATGCAGGAATTAATAGCTCAGGTGTGTTTTCATCTGTAACCCTAGATATTTTATTGATTAATAAAACTGTATGGTCTGGAGGAGATGATCAAGGAAAAGCAATAGCAGTTCAAAAAATCTGTATCTAGCAAGTCGTAACAAGAGTGGTTATGATGGTATTCCAGGACTACCACTATGCCAAAAAAACCACCATAAATATGTTGGCAAATAAAGCGAAAAAATATATAGAAAGACCCCCAAAATACTCTCTGAACATGTGAAATAATGATTAACCCTGGCATCTGTGATCATATAACATAAATAATTTCATGTAGGCAAAGTACTTGAAAATTTGCAAAATATTAGCATGTGATAGAGATGTTTAGATAGACGGCAATATAAAAACAAATCATTGGGAATGTAAAGAGGGTGACGGTTAATTCCTCTTTACATCTTTCTCTTTCAGGATTGAACACTGTGTATTTTCAGGATGATCCTCTGCCACTTTCGAGATGATACCCTACTTTGTCCTCAAGACTAGAAGAAAGAAACATCCTGCCTCCCCCTACACTAAATCACCCCCTTCCCACCACCGGAAATGGCTTCTCAGGGAAAAGATCGAGTGGGAGTGGGGCTGCCAGGGTGTCGGAGCCCCAGGGTGCGGGACAGCGCTGCCAGCGGGCAGCGGGCGCTGTCCCTGGTGCTGAGCATCTCCCGCTGCTGGCTTTCGCCTCTGGGCAGGTTTAAAGAAGGGGATGACAGAAAACAATCAACCTAATAATCAACCAGTGGCAAAAATTGCCATGGTGGTCACACTTGGCATGCAGGATCACATTTTAGCAAGTAAATTAAATGTATAGACCTGGGTCTTAGAGGAAACTATTTGAAAAGGTTAACTCCCAACATAGCTACCTGCACTGCCTCAACTAAGTGGCTGTGCATACAGATGGATAAGTGTTCATGCACACTGGTTCTTAGGTGTCTGTCTCCCTGCTCGGCTAGTGGTATCACTGTCCCTCTCAATCCTTAATGAATCATTTTTGCATGCAGAGACATTAGCTTCGATTAATAAATAAGGAACAGACGGGACTTGCTGAGCAGAGCAAAGTGATTTGTCCCAAGGTCACACAGAAAAGTCTATGGCTGAGCTAAGCCTGTCTGTCTCTGGAAAACAAATACATTCCCGTTTCCATTATGCCTTTCTAGCAAGACAAATCCCCATCTGTGAACAGAAGGACTATATTACACACACCACTAAGCCCAGGTATTTCACTACCTTGGTCCCCTCCAGCCCCACACAGATCCTGCTTCTGGGGAGGGATCAGTGCCTGCTGCCCTCCAGCAGCCTGACCCACTGATGCCCCAGCAATCCCTAGAGAGGTATTCCACTGGTTGGCTTGCTGGTCCCCCAGGAGTTATGCTTGTCCTCTGGCAACCAGGGCACAGAGCAAAAAGCAAAAGGAAGGGAGGGAG
>NW_008675357.1:301796-303049 GCF_000695815.1 Acanthisitta chloris
CACAGCCCAAGACACATAAATACCCTCTCCCACTCCACAGTATTACCTTGTCTGTGGCAGCAACTGCTTCTTTTCCACAGTGGCAGCAAAGTGATCCTTTTGGTGGCAATAATCAAGACAGGTAGGGGTAGGCACCTCCTATTTTCAGCCACAGCAGAGATAGCACTCCTTGCACAGACCTTCTGGAGCTGAATAATCCTCAAATGCCTCTGCAAAGATCACCAGCAGGTGAGCCCCACTCGGCTAGCATTGTCACTCCTCCAGCTACGGGCACATCCTGTTTTCTTCTGATCACGGGCAAATGCTAAGGACCGAGTATCTTACCCCCGTGAATGCATGCACATACACACACGCCATGCAACACGCTGTTCTCTCAGCATCGCCCAAATCTCATTTGCAAGAGGCGTGAACGGTTCCTGGATTTAAGGGAGGAGGAAGGCATGAGGAGGAGGAATAAACAAACAAACGATGAAACAACAGATGGGTCTTTTCTCTCTGCCACCACAGCCTTGGTCTTTCTAAATACTTGCTGCAGCTTGACCCACCTGCTTAAACACCCCTGTCCTTCCTCACACATGCACGGCAGCAACCTCTCTGCCTTTATAAGGGCTACCCCTGTGTTCTGCCTTGCGAGAAAATCTCTCCAGATGCTCTGAAGGTTGCAAAGTCCCCCTACAAACCGACACCTCCCTCCCGCACTACACTCCGGCAACTAAGAAAGCAGCTATCGGTTCAGAACAGCATCATCCGAAAAAAAAAAAAAAAAAGAAGATAGCTGTTTAAAACCGAGTTGCGGGGAAGAGTTTACCCCTGCGGTCCCGGGGCCCTTTTGCAAAGTGCCCCCGCAGAAGTTCTCCGTTCCGCGGGGTAGAGATGCTGGGGACCCGAGCGCTCCGCACCCGCGGGTCCGGCCTGGGGGCCGAGGGGGCTCTTTGCACGGGGGAGCACCGGGCTCCAGCGCAACTTTTTAGTGCCACCAAGTGGCATAGATCCCTCCAGGAAACCAAGCAGCCTGCCAGTGCTGGGCTCTGCCTGCTGCTCTCTGGCAAGGGGAGAGAGGGGGATATGAGAGTAGCGACCATCCCCCTACACACACACACAGACAGCGATATCAAGCAGAAATGAGGAATTGTTTGCCACTGGAAGGACGGGTTGCCCTTTCCAGCCCTCCCCCCTTCCTTCGGCTGCAGAGAGGCAGCACCGGGCACGGCGGGAAGAGTAACCATGCCGCTGCCAAGGGCAGCCCGAGCTGC
>NW_008675358.1:0-9045 GCF_000695815.1 Acanthisitta chloris
ATTATATATATATATATAAAGACCTAAAACAAAACCCCCAAGCTCCTTCCTAACCTGAAAGCCAAAACAAAACAAAATCCCATCCTGTACTCCGTAACTATACAAATACAAAAAAGCAAAAAAGAATTACTCAAAATAAGAATTAAACCACATTTCAGTGGCCCAGAAGAAGTTTAACTGTCTGCATTCTCACAAGGTGATGAATTTCACAATTAAAATGACTTGCTGGTCTTCACACAGGAAGTTTTTGTCAGAGCCTGGAAACTCTGGCTTTGTTCACAAGGACTGGAATTTACATCCAGGGGAATTATGCTGCTGTAAAGCTGGGGTGGAAGCCAAAGCCAGGCTTTATGCATCAGCTGCAGCCCTTCATCCTTCAGCACA
Organism: Acanthisitta chloris; assembly: GCF_000695815.1. Taxonomy (NCBI): domain Eukaryota; kingdom Metazoa; phylum Chordata; class Aves; order Passeriformes; family Acanthisittidae; genus Acanthisitta; species Acanthisitta chloris. Next base: position 385 of record NW_008675358.1, read on the forward strand.
AGGACCTCACAAAACAAGCTCATTGACAGCTGGGAGGCTAAACCTTCTATCAGTAAAATTATAATTCAGGTCCCACCTATCCACAGCTCACAGAGGAATGAGAAAGTGAGAAAATTAAGGAAAGAATATATACGCAATTTATTTTAAAGTTCAGGGTCTTTTAAATCAGTAGAATCACGGAGAACATGTTAAACATACTACTGATTACGTCTCAAATGCATGAATTCAACAACCTGTATATGACCAAAAGTAAATGACATTCTGATGTGTATCAATATAAGTTGTGATAATGCTCAAGATTTCATAGCTTCATTGAATTAGTAGAATAAAAGTTTTCATAATAGTCCACTTTTGAGAAATTTTCTATGATTTTAAGCTATTGTTCCACTGGAGTAGAGTAAATATGAGGTCGATACATGTGTAGTGCTAATTTTAGCAGGTTTTATTTGATTTCATAGACTTTCACATCTTTAGCAAGCCTTTACTTACTATCAGACAATAACATAAATCACTAGAAACGAAGAAAAGAACAAACCAAACAAGACCTATAGAGCCACACTATTAGACCTGTGTGCATTTTTCCCTTTCAAACCTTTGCAACCAGGATAAGTAGTTTCAGTCTTCAAGCTGCCAATACAGATGAAAAAATTACATCAAATGACAAACCAATGTCCTTCATTTCCCTATTTTATACCACAATCTATCATTTCTGTACTTGGACCCATTCTAAAATGTTCCACACCTGGTCTTCTAATTCTGGCTTTCATATCTCTGGTATCAGGCAAGGATAGATTTCATGGCACTGCAAAGCATTCTACTGAACATTAAAAATGGTGGGGAAGTGTGTTCTCTAACTTTGTGGACTGATAGACCAGTGACATGTTAAATATTGAATTTTTGACCTCTTAGAGGATGAAGAATATTTTGCAGAAGTATCCACTATCACTTTTTTTAAAAAATTTATTACTAAAAAAACCTCACTTAAGAATTAATTTTTTTGATTAATCACAAATAAATTCCAACATTTCATTGAAAAATTAAATTTATTAAAAAAGAAACTTTTGCTTTTACATTCTCTTTTTGTCTTTTTTCCTTTCACCGTTATCTTGTTTTTGAGATTTGTATCATAACATTAATGAAATCAGAGTCAAGGTTTTTCCTTTTATGTGAATATTTTTCAATTTTCTAAGTTTCAATCTCTTGGAAAATTGTGGAATGGAAAATTAAATAAAGGCAAATGAATTCTTTTTTGTTGTTTTTGCATTAGCTCCTTACACAGGGAGACATAATTGGAGAGTGCTTTGAAAGACACTTGAAAAGTTGCTGCTGACTAGCACCTGGACAAATGCAGATGTCAGAAAAATGTTTTGCTTCTAGAACATTCAAAGGGAACAGCAACTTTTTCCTGGCAAGCATACTGGTCTTCACTAACACTTTGTACTTGAAAGTTGTATAAGTGAGAAAAGCTCTGCCTTTAGTGATGATAGAAATTTTTCAGAAAAAGCTGACACATTTTATTATGGTAATAAAATCATAGGTATGTGAATGACAACACTAAATTACACTTATATGATACTTTCTCTTCATTCAGTAAATTCATTAAATTGTTCATTTCACATTCCATAGCAGTTTAATATCTGACCTTGGTTTTGCTTTAATGCTCCCTTTTGAGTTCAAAAATACTTGTGCTGTCACCTGTCTAAAGATCCTTGTGAGCTTCCCATCTTTTATATGTGGGACACACACTCATCTCCCCACAGTAAAACACTACAAAAGCCAGGGAGATGCACCCACAAGCCTTCTGAACTCAGATTATCTCCTCTAGTAACAATAATAATAATAATACTGAATTTGTTTGCAATAAATAAAGGTCATAGTCATAAAGAATGAACAGTAAATCCTGTTGTCTGGAAAATGTATATTCTGACTACTAAGTAACACTAAATCATTGAAGAACTTCGAGGAATATGTAGTTTAGCTCACATCAATGTCATGGATCAGGTTGCTCAAAGCTCAATCCAACCTGGCCTTGAACATTTCCAGGGATGTGGCATCCACAAGTTCTCTGGGCAATGCATTCCACTGCCTCACCACCATGACAGCAAAGAATTTCTTCCTGCTGTCTAATATAAACCTACTCTCATTCAGTCTGAAGCCATCCCCCCTGGTCCTGTCACTGCATGCCTTTGTAAACGGTCCCTCTCCATTTTTCTTGTAGGCTACCTTCATGTCCTGGAAGGTCACAGTTGGGCCACCTTTAAGCCTTCTCTTTTCCGTGTTGAACAAACCCAATTCTCTCAGCCTGTCTTTACAGGAGCAGTTCTCCATCCCTCTAATTTTCTTGGTGGTCTCCTCTGGACTTGCTTCAAAAGGTCGATGACCTTCCTAAGCACAGGACCCCAGAGGTGGTTGCAATACTTCAGGTGGGATCTCACTAGAGAAGAATAGACAGGCAGAATCACCTCCCTCAAACTGCTGACCACACCACTTTTGATGCAGTCCAGTACAGAGTTGGGTTTCTAGCCTGAGAGTGCACATTGCAGCTCATGTCCAGACACTAACCCACCATCACATCCAAGTGTTTCTCAGCAGAACTTCTTTCAATCTGTTCACCCCCAGCCTGCATTGATACCAGGGGTTTCCCCTACACAGGTACAGCACCTTACACTTGGTCTTGTTAAACCACATGAGAGTCCCATGGTTATTCTTGTGACTGCTCCCTCTTTAATGTATAATTGCATGAATATGAAATCTTTCATGTGAGAAAGATAAAGAATCTGTGTACAGTTCTGCAATTTACTGATTTGCTAAATATTTGAGGACAATGAATAAATTAAGAAACTGAAGCCATGCTTGATGCAAATGAGCCAGTTCCTTAGCTAAAAAATTGCCATTTTGGTTTAAAATAGTCAATAGATTTGTATGAATACTCATGCAAAATCTTCGTATTTTAAGCTATTAAGTATTGGGCAATAAAAATTTACCAACTGAGGAAATATAATTAGAAATTTGTAATTTTTCATTATTTAGATCATGCAAAGATGCATTTTAGTTTCAGTTAATTCACTGTATACCTAGGTTATGAGAAGTTCAGAGACACGAAAAATATATTTGACAGTACCCTACTATTTATGATGTCTGCAGGAGAATCAATATTATATTATTTCTTTTTATTTTTTAATGAGGACAATTATATATTCTTTAATAAAAAGCACATTATGCTCTGGGTCATGGAATTTTAAGGCATGTCACCATAACTGTAATGATAGTTTAAATGAATAAATGTAATTCTATAGCTAGAATTTGTAACTAACTTGTGTAAAGCCAAAGGAAAATATAGATCCAAACACACAGAGAGATAAACAGAAATAGCTGACCTAGTTATAAACTGCATAAAACATATTCCTTGTAAAATTTTACTGTGTACAGAAAGTTAAAAGGGAATCCTTTAAGATGCTAGGATGGTTCATGTCCATTCAGCATGTGGGCCTTATAGGCAGTTTTGGTATGATAAAGACTTACCCATATACTTAATTGCTTTACTGAATGACACATCCTGATGCAGATCTCACTTCATGTCATGGGAAAATGGGAGTGTTTTGCATAGGGATGAAGAAATTAATGATCTCTTTCTGGCAGGTTTATCTTGTAGACATATAGACATGACTGATTTTAGTGCTGGTGCTACTTCAGGCCTGTATGCTCTGCTGAGACATTTGAGATCTTTTGGTACTTCAGGTGCTGCCTTGATGCCCTTGGTCATTTTCCCTTGCCAAATGTCGATCTTGTCCAATGTTTACCATTTTCCTCCTTGAAACTGTCAGAGATGACTGAGGTTCAGTGGTGTTGCATGACTATGCATCCTGTCAAGGTGGGATGAACAAGTGAAGTTTATCAGAACAAGAATCAGCTTCACGTTTTAGAAATCACTCTGGGGGCTTTTCAGATGGAAAGTCCCATGAAATGATGCTGAACAGCACCCAGACAGTCTGAATGTCCAGATATCAGTTCAGCATCGTAAGGCCTGCATTTCTCATGCTTTAAATTATTAATGTGATGAATACTGAGAAAATTTAAAGATATATGTTATACATTAATATCCTAGTTTGTTATCCCAGTGTAGATTAAAGCACCAGGTCTGTAGAAGAAATTAGTATCCAATATCTTTTTCTTAAAAAACTGAAAGAGATCATGTATTTTTGTGTTCTTTCACATGCTTGCAGGTGCAAAGAAGCGCAAATTTATTTGGTTAATTATCTTAGTTAAGACAGTTATTTATATATCACTCCACAGAAAAGCCCCATAAATGTCAAGTCTGTCTGAGTAGTATTATTAAGCCACTTTTGCTATGTTATTAGACACTTTAAAAATAGTTCTTTATTAAGAATGTTTGCTTACATATATACTTCATGAGTTTGTTACATAAAATCTTGCCTCCTCAACATCAACAGCCTGTTCTGATATCCTTTTAGATGGACTTTTCTGCCTGATTTTGTCCTGGAAGTCCTTTAGTAAATTCAAGTATCAGGATGAGAAAAAGTTATCAAATGTGAACAAAAAAAAAAATGCTGAGCTGGAACCCTTAGGAGCAACTATCTGCTAATAGCAAAAAATCTCATTATTCCTAGTTACAGTTCTGAAATTAATTCACTATTAATTTGCCTGCTCACTTTTAGCTTCTCATTATCTCAAGAAATGTTTGATAATGTGACATATAAAGTATTGATTAATCTAGAGATATAGAAGAAGAGGCTCAGCCATGTGACCGGGTAGTTGGCATTGCCTTCATAAAGAATAAAAGACTTTATTTATTCAGAAAAGCAAAATTATGAAGGGCTGAAGACTGAAGGGTACTCAGAGGCTGCTGAATTCAGATGTGCTGTTAGTCAGACACTAGCCAAGCACTGAGCACCTGTGATCTACCTGCACTGCCTTGACAGAGCAGCTCTGTCTGTGTACACAGAGACTCTTCCTCAGGCGTTTTTGCCCCACCTTGGTCAGGTCACTTCCGTTGAGAAGACTAAAGCAATTTCAGTATCTGCAGCATTGCTTAAGGAGCTCAAGCCCAAAAGTGCACTCTAAAATACCTCTTCTAAGCACCTGCCTATATTTAGAAGTAGGTAAAACAAAACTACCAGAGATGACCTTAGCCTTTCAAAGCAGTTTTGCAACAAATAACTGATTTTAGCAGAACTAACTAATACCTTAACTATTAGCAACAGACATATTATAAATATAGATGCAGAAATAGAGATTATAGAGATGAAGGACATAGGTCTTGTCTACTATATAAGTCAAATACAAAAGGTATTCTAAAAGAATACCTGTTTTACATAGTAGTCTAAATTTCTAAAGTGAGAGAGTGAGAATGAGAGACCTTCTGCAACTTGACAGGAGGGTAACATCAAACATATGTTCCCAAAATTTCCAAGGGTGAGAAGAGAGGTAGTAAAAGCAAATCAATGTGTAGTACCAGCACCTAGGTTTCGCAATCAAGACCTGGGGCATTCTGGTTTCCTACCCACATTTCAAAGATCTTTCTAATTATTCAGTTACTGTCTAGTGGCAAAATACTCAATAATAAGGGAAGCATGTTCAGCTGTATAAATGTGCTATGGAAGATAAATGTCTGAGCATCACTTCCTAAGCTGCTCCTAAATACAATTAGTTAAAGCTACTCTTCCTTCAATAATAGGCAGAAAAGAACCCAAAGCCCAAGCACACGGGGAGCCCAAGGGATGCACCTGAGACCCAAAGGAAAGCACAAGGTTTCAAAAAGCCTCTTTAATATTCTACCTTAACTCAGTATACAGGACTAGAACTACACATCTGTAGGCGCACTGAGATTTCTGTCTTTCAGCACCTACACTTAATCTCAGCACAGAAAAGTTTTGCTCTCTGTTATGTAGTTAAAGAAAATCTGAGATTGTTTTGTATTAAGCACACGATAGAAGCAGAAACATCAGGGTTGAACATATTGAAATATAGAGGTGAACTGATTTCATGTGGCTCTGAGACTCAGTTGACTGTCAGAGAGCACAAAAATGGGGTTCCTGTGTGTGAAAGTCTCCATCTCTCTCTCTCTATTTGACTTCAGTGACTGGTTTTCCAAAAATAGCTCAAAATTTGAATTCTTTGAAGCTGCTGCCAATATGACATAATATAATTAATTGAGAATTTCATGCCAAAACTATTTATGCAGCAGAAGTAATAAACTTTCTCCAAATAGGGAATAGCTGAGAATTTATTTTGCTGTAGAGAATTTCTTTTGTCATAATGTTACTGACAATCTTGGGTGTTTTTGCGTTAAGACATACCTCAAACACCTAGGCATGAGGATAGACAGTATTGGAGACACATCCTGTTCTCGGCGCTCACCTGCAACTAGTAGGTGTTTTCTGGTTTTTGTGTAGGACTTTCAGATGGTCAGTTTTCAACCTGTGTGATAAGCTGAACTGCAATTCAGTTCTCAATCTGTAGGCAACTTTGCAATTCATTTCACTGCAAACAAGGGACTTAAAAGTTAGATGCTGCAGTAAAAAAAAATCATTATTTGGCCTGGATCAAAAGGGTTGGTTTTGCGTTTGGGTTTTTTTGTGGGTTTTTTAAAATGTTATGCAGTATTACTTAAGGATCTTGAATTAAACTGCTGTTTCTGTCTGCAGAAGAATGGCTTACCAGGTGCAGACCAGTATCAATCGAAACTGCTTCAAATATGTTTTGAAGAGTAATTGCAGTACCGGTGACCAGTAAACATTATCATTTAGCCATATTTCCATAAATGAACCCTGCCCAATAAAACTTTATGGGAGCAGGTTGTAGACTGAGTTAATTTAGAGATGTTGCTGAGGGAATCTGGATGTGTACAATTGGGCCATCGGTGGGATTTGATAAGCTGATCACATGAAAATGAATAATTACATGGCATTTCTGTGCTACCAGAATTACAGTTTTAACATATGCAAGGATCAAAAAATACAGTTAAAACTTTTAAAACAAATGGATGAGTGTTTTTATGCCTTTGGCACAAGGAAAGCCTCAGTCTAACCCTAGCTGGCTGGTTGAATGGCACAGACATGGATAGTCTCTTACTTCTGCAAGCCTTGTTCTGTTGGAAGGCTTTTTCTGTGTGTCCCACAGTCTGTCAGCGATTCATCAGGCAGCACAGCTCCATTCTCAGCAAATTACTAAATAAGTTTCCCCAGCGTGCTCAGTGGGTAAATCCTGTGGCTTGAATGGCCACGTCAAGTGTCTGTGCAAGTCTTCAATGAAGTCAGCAAGAACTATAATGTGGACTTGAATGAGAGTAGACTTGCTTCCCAAACTAAAGCCCACTGATTCTGAATATTTAAGGTTCATAATTTCAGTGAAATTCCTCATTGTTCTTTTAAGAATACTGAATCAATTGCTCACTTTTTTTGTGCAACACTAATTTGGCATGTATTTTAAGACTGAATTGCAAGTACCCAATTATTGCCTCTTTATAGAACAAATACACTCAGAAATTTTAAAGGAAATCAAATATAAGTCTACTATAAAATAAATCATTTGGTTTGCTCTTCATGGAATCATAGAAATAGAGGTCATATAGCTCAGTCTTCTGCTTGAGACAAAACCATTGCCAATACTAAATCAGGTCAGCTATGGCTCTACTTAGCCAAATCTTGAAAAACTTCCAAGGATTAAGACTTCACAGACTATGTGAGAAACCTCTTCCAGGACTGCACAACACTCACAGTGGAAAACCTTTCCTGGTATCAAATCTGAACCTCCCTAAACTGCAGTTAACCATCAGCATTTATCATAACATTGGACACAAGCAAGAAGAGCATTTTATTTACCAATGCCAATACAATTTATCAGTTGCATATTTTCAACACCATCTAGGGCAGTCTGTGTCACAGGCAAAGAATGTTTTCTTTGGGGGAAGATCATGGTTCAAGAATGTCATGAGGTGAAGTCAGTAGTTTCAACCTGTGGTCCCAAGATTTCTGACAGTTTCTGTATGTAAATTAATAACAATAACAAGAACAATAATAATAGTAATAACAACAATAACAACGACAATAACAACAACAATAACAATAACAACAATAACAATAACAACAATAACAAGAATATCCAGTAGTCTTTGACCCAGCATGCAAATTCCAAAATTCCATTTAAAAAACCCAAAACAAACAAACAAACAAAAAATTTTTACAAAATTAAGACTTCTGCTAACTGAAGTGAAATTCATTAAAAAATAAGTTTCAGTGGTTAGGACTGGTAAGTTCTACCCTAGTTCTCAGTCTTACTAAGCCTTCTTATTAGAGCATAAACAAATCACCAGAATTCTATAGGAATTCTTCTTCATTGTAAAACTAAGCTATAGCCAACATTCTTTATCTCAGTAAAGTGTTGTGAAGAAAAAAAAGTTTTTTGAAAATTCTAATAAACTTCAACAAGAAGAAAAATCATAGAAAATTCAAAGCTGGAGCCAGGTAACAACCTAAGAAAGACATAATGATATAAAATCTGTGTGTTTGTTTGGTTGAGTTTTTGGTTGGTTTTGGTTTTGTTTTGTTCTGTGTAGGCAATGGGAGTTTTACATTTGACTTCACTAGGAACAATTGAATGATGGAGTAGAAGAGCACAATGAGTCATATTTTACAGCGGGAA
>NW_008675358.1:9070-20893 GCF_000695815.1 Acanthisitta chloris
AGGTGCTTCTCTTCAGTTCTTGTGATGTGAGAAACAACCTTAAGCAAATCACTTCTCTTTTGTTTCCTTCCTCTTACTGCAACAATGGAATAATACTATTGACCTCATATATAAAGTACTGTGTGGAGGATAAGTGTGCTCTAAAAGCTCACAGGATGGTAGTATGACGAAGGCAACAAACATAAATACAGGCAACAGTATTGAAATGCTTCATTTTATCCAGCCTTTTTCTTTTTTTCTTGAATGATGTGTGGGATAACAACTACAAGATCTCCTGTCTGCCAAGGTGACATTTCTGTGTAAAGCAGTGTCAATAGAGTCAATATTGTCAATAGAGTTTTTGCTTTTCCAATAATTTCGGCAAGGATTTGATGGAAGGATCACTGACATTGACTTAGATTATTACAAATACAGGAACTGCAAATACTGCATTTGCCTTCAAATTTCACCGTGGTGGAGTTAGAAAAATGTGTTATTTTGCTAACTCCAAAATAATACTGTATAATCCATTGCTGCAAACTAGAACTACTGGATATTTAATCAGGATTATATTAAGCATTCATATAGCTTTCCTAGAACTCTTTTCAGTATTTTTGATTGTCGGGAGGTAAGAATGATTTTCTATACTTCTATTCTTTCCTCAGATAAGACAGAGAATGAATTCAAACTTTACTCAGAGTGGATATCAATGATAAACTTCTGTAAATGTTTCCTTTGCATCACCATATAAGACCCAGATGGGATACCTCTTCCATACAGAGATAATCAAACTCTGTATATACTATTCACAGCATAGAATAGAAGAAAATAATAGTATCCATTCTGAGTACTCCAATTTCTTCATGAATTTTGATGAAAAAATTCAATGGCTGCAGCTGGCATTCATAAGTATACTGAAAGTTATCTTTAATTTCTTAAAAATCTATTCCATTGTAAACAGGCATATTCTGTTAATTTAATTCTTTCTGTACAGTTCCATTAGTTGAAGCCAGAAAGAAATTAACCTTGAGGAGTAATTCTTCTAAGCTACACATCCATGAAACAATACAATTATGATTTTGTATCTGCCTTTATGATCATGTTTACTTAAAAGCAATTAAGACTTTTTTCCTCAGGCAGAAATACAGCAATCTGACAGTTCTTTGTTCTGACTGTAGCATGGATCTGTGAAGCCCAGTAGGACTCTATAGGAGAATTTTTGCTCTTGAATCACAGCATCAAGCCTGTCAGAGTCCAAGAACAGAGTTCATGTGCTCTCAGGCCCATGGAGTGGTTCTTGAGGATGTCCTGTGAAGCCCCAGGAGATGAACTCATTGATTGTTGTGGGTCCCTTCTAACTCAGTACATTCTATGAATCAGACTAAAGCAACTGAAAAACTGTGAAGGAAAATATTTTCTAATTCTAAAATCTTCTAATCAAAGTTGTGGTAGATGAAATGGAAGCAAACCTAAGTAGTCTTCCATCTTTCCTTATATTTAAAGCAGCAATGTATTAAATATAACCAAAAGATTTAGCACGTTCTAATTGACTTCTGCAATAGCACATACCATTACTACCAATAATTTCTGAGATGTTTAAAACTGATTTTTGTAAGATCTTTCATATATGTGTGCTATCTGTATTCACCTGCTTGCTTTTATTCCCCCCAGAGCTCTTGAATCCAGCAGATAACTGGAACAAAATAGTGAAAAAGATATATCAGGATAAGAAAGTCCTTCTGCAGAATTGTAGATGATAAAGAGCTGTCACGGGCAGAGTGGGAGCTTCAGACAGAGTTTATTATAGAAGCCCTCCCACTGAGTCATGAAGTGCAGAAAGGACTCCTTGCTTTCTCAGAGAGGAGTCTATGTGCAGCTGGATACAATCTTAGCCCCAGACTTTGTCAATGATTTCTGTCTAAAGGATTACACAGGTGTATATAGGAATTATTAGGTATTATACTGGAATTATTATGAATTATACAGGAATTATTATGGATTATACAGGAACCTTTATACAACTTTGTCCCATGGGATTATGGATGGAAAACCAAAGATATTTATATAAATATTTTTAATGGTAGAGGTTAGACAAAAAGATCCTAATCAGAATTATTTACTATATAGTGTAGGAGCTATTATGACTAGCACAATATAGTGCTGTATTTTGAAGCACCATTGAAGCAATTCTATTAAAACAAATGTATTAAAGCTAGCAGAAACAATTTTTAGGTAGAAATTGATGTTACTCACCTATACCAATACCTGTAGGCAAATCTCTTTCACTCAGCCTCATGTAGTAACCTTGAGGGACATCCCCACTCAAGGGAGGAATCTCCACACACTCTCCAAGAAGGGGTGCATTAGAAGACCTTCCCGTTAAAAAGTGGGACTGGGCTCGTATATTATAAAGTGATTGACTGTCAGTCAGATGTCTCCAGGTCAGCTGTGTTAGCCCAACAGCTTTATATAAGTTATCAGTAGTATCACTTGTTCCTTTATCATGTACTCTACCAGGTCTGCCACATCTTCACCTCACTATCAGGATGTTTAATTTAGGGGTTAATGAGTCATACTGGTTTCAGCATTGCATGACACCAAAAGCCACGTGACACTCCCTTTCCCATTCACCACTGGTAGCTTTGCAAACATGTTATTTCTTGAGTTGTTTTACCCCAATGTAGGCACAGCATCCTGCTACAAGAGCCTATCTATTTTTTCCTGCCTGTTTTTCTGGTTCGTGCAAGATTTGCTGAAAAAAAGAAAAAAAAATCTGCTCTAAATCAGATTGTTGCCCCACTTTAAGAAGTGCTTTAGAGGAATGTACAAATTTGGCTTCAATGGTGCAGGAATCCATGAGACAGTCTAATGCTGACCTGAATTCAGTTTTAGACGCAGCTAGGCCCTGTCATAAATAACAATTGCTTGTTTTGAGAATCCCTAAATTGAAGCTCTGTGTGTGCAAAGATGTTTGTTATGCGAGAGACTAAACATTTACAGAGCACTAGCCCCATTCTCAAGGTTATGTCAACACTGAATTACATAGTGTTAAGGCAGTTAAAGAAACCTCTGGAGTTTTAGTCTTCTGGATGTGGTATTGTAATATCTTGGCTGGCCAGGTCTACCTGCTTATGTTACATATTACAGATTGATTACTGTGCATTAAGCATTATGATATTGTTTTAAAAACCATGGTTTATTACCTAGATTGGCCTATAAAAATTAACACTTAAATGAAATTAACCTTTAAGGTATTGTGATAATTAAATTATTTTAAACTGGAGCTTTTCTTCTCTCATCCCTACAGATTTTAATGTAGTAAACAATTAATTTCTCACTGGCTGTTATTGAGTGGGGACAATTTTGCTCAGATGACGGAACTGGTTCCTGCTAATTCCTGCTCCTGCCAGAGCAAGGCTATTGATGTTCAGCTGCTCCAGCACATTCAAATGCTGTTCCCATTGCAGTTCTTACTGTTAATGTCAGAGATCCATGTGTTTTTAGTCTGATTCACTGTAACAAAGAACATAAGCAAATGAAAAAAAACCTGCATCCAGGAAAATCCTCAGGCCCATGTTCAGAGCAGAGTCTTTGGCAGTGTAACACACACAAAACAAATTATGTCCCATAATGATTTATTATTATTGTTGTTATTATTATTACTGTTTCATAGATGTATGAACCCAAAGGGTCCCTGTTATTTCAATATGGATTTTTTCTCAGTACCAGACACCTAGTGCTCACTACGTGGAGAGAATTTAAACTGAAAGTCATAACCAGTGGTAATGAAACAGGTATAACCCAGTTAAGTTGGCCATGACAATTTCTGACTGTAAATCATGTATATTGCTATGTTAAATTTTCTGGAACTTGAATGCATGCATTCCTTATTCAAATGCAAGAACTGGCATGAATTACCAACTGAGCATGATGGAGAAATTAATTAAATACATTTATTTCCCAAATTAAACCACAAACTCAAATGATTATTTTACTTTTTAAAACTGTACAATTTCCTAGTTATGATCACTTTTTTTCTGATAAGGAGCTGACAGTTCCCCAGGCTTACAATATGAAAAACTTAATCAAACTGATAAAATTCCCTCCAGTCATGATAAAAATTAGGTGACTGAGTGAACAGTCACTGACACCCACAGGGATGCTACAAAAGGGAATCATTGCTAAATTGTCAATGGCACTACTACTTGACTTCAGTGTTTCATTTAAAGAACATGTGGAGTTCCACCAGCCACCTTGCAATCAAAAGCCTTACTTACCATTGCCAAACTTCTGCAATAGTATTGTAGTTGTGTTAGCCTTGTGTTTAATGAGCTGGAGGTGGGATCAGATATATTAGTTATTTAAATGACTTTTAGAAATTTACACTTCACTCATTTGCACCATACATAAAACTCTTGTGTGAGCACAGGGAAAAAACTTAATTTCCATTCCAGCTGCAATAATATCTGCAAAGATTATAAATTTAACATTTGCAATCACCAAATGAGCAGCTGCAATAAGAAAGAAGCATGTGTGAATATATCAGGATAGCTGAGAAATATACATTGTAAAGTGTCTACAACTCTCAGTTCTCAAGTATTTTAATTTCTACAAATTCTGGTTATGTATGGACTAATTCCAGATCTCATCAAACTCTGAGAAGCCAAAATAACTCCAGCATTTATCACTGGTAGGGTGATGTAATTCTGAGCTGGAATTGGTTCATAATCTCTGCTTTGCTTTACGTATCTATTTCTTTCTTTAAGATAGCAAGACTTCACACCAAATACTTCATGAACCCAACAGCCCAGACACACTAACAGAGGACTATAACAATTTAAATCAAGCCAGCTGACATGTAGTAACACTTCATGTATGTGTTTTTAGCTCTCAGCATCTGCAAGGCTTAGCTTTGTGTGCAATAAAATGGCTTTTGATAAACTGCACTAACCTGTATACCCTCAGGTTAAGATAATGTCAGTGGGCAGTTAACAAAGGTCAGCAGATGCACAGTAACTTCCTCAATGTTGGCGCTTGCTCATCTGTGTAAGCAGCTCTAGAGTTAGACTACCTGTCTTCACTTCCTTCATTTATCTGTGCCCTTGTTCTCTGCTCTATGTCAAATCTGTATAGACATGCTGCAAGTACAACTGCATGTGAAAAAAATAATGTGACAATTTAGACCTTTTGTATGTCTGGAGATATTTCAGGAATGCTGAATTTAGGAATGCACTTTCAATGACTGATGGATAACACATTTTCTAGGCCCAAACATATGAGCTCCAGCTTTTATACATTGTATTATTTTGTCGCCCAGTTGTGGAGTTGGAAAGAATCTCTCCCTATACAAGGTACAACAGTACTACATTGATCTATCACATTTTTCTCAATTAAAATCAAATAAATGTCTCAGACCAACCAATATTTTCTTCAGGTGTTCCATTCACCACCAATAAAAGAGATTAAAAACATTCCTCTTCCACAAATAAATGGCTAATCACAGCTTGAATTCATATTTATGCAGAATGGTACAGTCTTTCAGCCACTGATTTAATCTGAGCTAAGCTCAAGTAAAGGTTTGAAGAGGCACAGATGATTATGTGATGGTGTGACATTAAACCTATGAACAATTCTGGCTGGGGTTTTTCTGTTAAAAAAAAGCCATCACTGAGGGATGTACCTTTGAGATGATACTCTGCTTGCATTTTGAGAGTGCTTTGATTCATCTTCATAACATCTCCAATGCACAGGAAGTTCCACCTGAACATGAAGAACTTCTTTACTGTGCAGGTGACCGTGCACAGGAACAGATTTCCCAGAGAGTTTGTGGAATCTCCCTCACTGGAGATATTCCAGAACCATCTGGACTCAATACTGTGCAATGATGAGCCTGCAGGGAGGTTGGACCAGATGACCCATTGGTGATCCCTTCCAAACCTACCCATTCTCAAATACAGTGGCTATGAAGTTTCTGGAGTAAAGAATTATTTAATTCAAAATCAAACCAGGAAAGGACTTCAGGCTAGCAAGGTTTAAACAGAGTGCAGAAATGTGAGCTTGTTTAAAGCATTCTGTCCAAACATCATTGGTTTTTATTAAAGCTAGTTTTTTCCTCATCAGACCTATAACACAATAAGCTAAGGCCTCCACATGCTCAACACTTCATCTTGCTTGTTTCTACTTAGTCACATTGGATCGATACTACAGTAAGATGCTCCTGGCAAACTAAAAAGTTACATTTTCTCCCATTGAAAGATGCCATTACATCAGTAATTTTTCTGCCAGGCTTCCAAATCTCAGAAAGAGATCTGAAGAATAAGACATTATTTCATACAAAGTATATCTGGGCAATGTTTCAGAATGAGATCCAGCTTAATTTTAAATGAAACTGGAGATTAAGTAGGGTATCTTCACCTGCTCCCTGTACAGTTAAAGAGGAGACATTATCTGTGTAAGACTTGTGTCTCGCATACCTACTCAAGAACATGTACACATCAGGTCATGAAAGCTGCATTCAGATGCCCTGAATTATTTCTTCTCTGTCAATTGGACAAGAGAAGTAGTGCAAATAACTAACAGACCAGACATCTAACTTCAGGGAAATAAAGTTACAGGAGATCAATCTGACCCTCCATATCTATTTTCAGTCAATAGCCATGACCAGCAACATTCATAAATTCTGCCTTACAGGAATAGGCAATTACTGTGTTTAGTATTCCTACTGTATCTTGTCTCAAAATAAACACTATTCTTGGTCTATATAATTGATTCTGACTCAACTACATGTACAAACCAATCACTCATTTTTCCCCTTTAGAATTATATTTATTGTTTGCCAGTGAAAGATCTTTGCTGATGTTCAAACTGTGATTCATTGTATTCATTACACTTCCCTTCAGATACAAAAACCCTAGAATATACTATTTCAGTTGTAAGGGACCTACATCAATCACCCAGTCCAACTGCATGAGTGCTTCAGGGATGACCAGAAGTTAAGGCATTGTCCAAAAGCATCTTAAACACTGACCGCCTCTCAAGGAAGCCTGTTGTAGTGTTTGACCACCTTCTCAATAGAGAAATGCTTCCTAATGTCCAGTCTAAACCTCCACTGATACAGCTTTGAATGATTCCCATGTGTCCTGTTGAATTCCAGGAAGAATAATTCAGCACCTCCTTCTCCACCTCCCTTCCTCAGGAAGCTGCAAAGAGCAGTGAGGTCACCCCTCAGCCTCCTTTTCTCCAGACTAGACAAACCCAGAGTCTTTAGCTGCTCCACACAGGACATTTCTTCCAGCCCATTCACTGGCTTTGTTGCACTCTTCTGGACCCATTCAAGGACCTTGCCATTTTTCTGTCCCAGAACTGCACACAATGCTCAAGATGAGGCCGCACCAACCCTGAACGAATTGAAAATGCATGAGTATCACTGTGGGAGTAATCTCTCCTTTTTCATTTTTTCTTTTCAGTATTACATGAAGCCAGTATAAATTTGTGCCCAGCTCTGAATAGATAGATGTTTGTGGTTCATGTATAGACAAGCATTTATTTATCTGGAAACACCAGTTTGCAGTGGCAGACCAAGAGTGAGGTTGGATCAACATTCAGTCTGGTATGAGAGCTCTGTGAGTCAAGGTCTATTATAAAGTTGTAAAATACACTTTATGGGATCAAAGTTGGACATCCAGCCATCCTGGTAAGTTAGGAGAAGCTTCACAAATTTTCTATCTTGCTTAGATATTATTCTGCCATAACAAAAAGCCGTAAAAACTTTTGTCTCCCTTCCACCATCTCTTCCTTGACCTGGACTTATGCAAGGCATTTGACACTGTCCCACACAACACCCTTGTCTCTAAATTGGAGAGACATGGATTTGATGGGTGGACCACTCAGTGGCTAAAGAACTGGCTGGCTAATCACACGCAGAGAGTTGTGGTCAAAGAATCATAGAATTTCAGTACATCACAATGGAGTAGGCACAGGACCCATCAGAGAGCTCTGAAGCACTGCACTCAGAAGTTGTACATATATGCTGGAGCAATACTTTGTACCACCTCAGTTTATAGCTTAGGCATATCTAATGGTATTGTAAAAAAAATGTTATAGACGTTTATTCTCTTCCCCCCTCTCCAATACATAATGAATTATCACTTATTGGTTGATTTATTCATAGGGAGCCATACATTGGTTGTTTCTCAGAATACAAATAAAAAAAAGTATCTGTAAAAGTGTCAATGATTTGTGTACACCTAGATTTAACATACATTCATGTAACCAGAAGCTATTTACATATGATATCTTACACATACTCATGTGCATAGCTGGATGCACAGAGGAAATAAAATGTGGCTTGACCTGGGTTTTCCAAACATTTTTGATATTCTGTTGAGTGGTGAAGGAAGATTCCTCTGTGTTCAAGCTTAGCATTGGCCTATGAATACAGAATGAGAAGGTCCATGGCTTTGCTTTATTTACTACTGAGTTCATAGAGATCATGTGTCCAGTCCCAAGAGAAAGTATGGAATAGCAATGGTAAATCTAATGGATTAGGTGTGGACTGTAGAGAAACAATCTAGAAAAAACATCGTGTTTTTTCATTCATAAGAGGTCAAAAAGAGAAGAAAATGTTTGCTTGATTGGTTCCCCAGAGGTTTCACAAGTCTGTTCCACAAGGGCACATCCTGAGAGCTCAGCAGGTGCAGCACTGCTGGGGCCTGTGCCAGAAAGGCACTTAGAGCAGAGCCAGAGCAGAAATACAGGGCTGTGTCCCTCCTGCAGGAACAGAGTGAACCATTGCATCCTGCATGGTTTGTTCTTTCATGAACCCCTTTGTAGAGAAACTAGTGCTTTATTTTGAGAAAAGAAAGAAATATCTGAAGGTAACAGTGGTGAAGTGTTCGCTCTTGTTTGAGTTTTACTGCAGCAACAAATATTTTACTCTACTTGAAATTTTTAGCGTATTGTTCCTTATAAAAAACTACATAATAACCCTTAGCAACCAAAGAGTTAGTGTTCACATAAAAATTAATTCCTAGGAGAAGGTAACTGCAGACAGGTGAACATATTTAGCTGTATAGCTTGATAAAAACTTCTTGGCAGAGAAGTAGTTCAGGTGTTTTACGTTAGCTTCAGTTTTACTCTTGACTAATGAACTCAATGGGGATTTTTTAGTCTTTTTTTTCTCCACTAACTAAAAGCCTGTTCAGATTTTTTCCACTGAATAAGACAAGAAAGCTCTTACATTTTCATTCTGCGATTCTCCTTCTCATCTTTGACCAAGAGAAGGAAAGAGAAAAAATAACGTTCTTATCACAATCTTGTGATATTCTGCACAGCCTTACTTTACACTCAGTCCTAGCAGTTCTTATACAAGAATCTACTAGGTATTACCAGCTCATCAAAAACACTGATGTTAAGAAGGAAACTAATTAGGTCCCTAAAAATGTGTGGTGCAATATAAGGCACCCTAGAATAACCAAGATACTTGGAGCAGAGCTCCTAGCAGCAACACCAGACCCTGGGAGTGACTACAGCCCTCTGGCAAGTTTCCCAGAGGCCAGGAAGAATATTCTAGGGTGTCAGTTAGGGACCTGAATTACACCCAAAATGTAGTTGTCTTTGGAAATAGATATTTGGGGATAACAAATGTTAAGACCTAGAGTCTAGATTTTATCATGAGAACTACTATGCATTTTCCCCATACAGTATGTATAAGCAGTCTTTAAAATAGGGATCAGAACTTATAATTCCCTGGTCAGACCCTAAATTATCACTTAGTGCATTGGCAGGGTTTCTGCACTGGGCACAGAGTGTGTCATAGAACATTTTTATTGGAGAATTTAATGGACTAGTCTAAAATTGACTTAACTATCTTGCATAATTTCCTGCTAAAACTGTCCAGCATTTTTAATTTGAGCTTTTTGTCACATTAATAAATTCTAAAGATAGTCTTAATCTTATGTTTCAGTCTGGCATGGTATTTCTTTTATTATTGCTTTCAAGCTTAAAATAGCACAAAGGATAAGTGAACACAACCACATAGTGAATACCAGTCCATTAATTGGCTTAAATAACTCCTAAAAATACTGCAAAACATTGACTCTTAATGAATTTCAATACAAGATTGGTTTCAGTTGGGTATATTGGCTGCTACATATTTGAAAAGGGGAAGAATATGGATAAAGGTATACCATGGCCATAACACACCACTTCTAAATTCAATTATTAGATTTCAAACAATTACATTTTTATTTTAATTTGATATAATATGGAAAAATTTTATATGTATGCACTTATATAATGCCATATATTTTTCATATGATTGTATTTTCTGCTAGAAGAGGATCATCTTTAACTTATAGCTCACATGTATCAGCCTAGCAAGTATAGCCATAAGTTAAGTTTATCAAGTTTTATCATCATAACCATGGAATAGTGTGCTACATTTAACAATAAAATCTTTAGGTTAGGGTTATCTTTATGCTCACATAATTTTATAAGAGTTTTATTCTTTATTTGATGGGATATTTAAATACTTTTATCCTACATGTGGTTCTTGAATGTGCCACACAATTATAACTCTTTGTAACCACAAACTAAAGTTAACTGCTGCCTTAAGAACACTTGGGAAATTGTCCTTGGGACAAAAGCAGAAGCAAGGCATAGTTTCATTGCTCCTTTGCTCATTCTACTGAACTTTACCAAAGCTCCACGTTGATTGCAGATGACAACACTACTATAGATGCTTATATGTAACAGGCTAAAACCTAGCAGTGTTAAAGCTTTTGCTAAACAAAAGTTGCTTGGGTTAGGAAATCAAAACTTACACAGGGAGAAGGCACAAGTCTGTTTAATGGCTAGGATGGCAAAAGGTTGAAAAACAGCATTTCTGGACCACCATTCTCAATTCACTTGCTCCATCTGTAAATATCACTCCAGTATCGTTTAGCTGCTTAAAGGTGCATCAGGCCTTCAGCAGGCAGCATTACACTGAGCCAGACTTGTTACCCAATTCTCTATATTTCAGAAAACAGAAATCTTATACTGCGTAAGTTCTTCCAGCCATCCAATGCCATTCTTACTCTTTTCCACATTAAACAGTGAATCAGATGCTTCTAATCAACTGAGTATTACTGATTTCCACTTAGCACCGCCAGGCAACTCTGACTGAGGATCTGACTTGGATTATAAATCACTGTAATTTTTCCCTTCTTAATAAGGGCTTCACTGTTAGTACTGCTGGTTTTGAAAGCTATGTGGAAGTATTTGGATAAAGAGAATATTCTCTTCCCCTGTTGCTGCCTATCACTTGAGCTCTTAAAAAACAGAACTGCCTGCTGTATGTATGATCTGAGGATTGCAGACTGTTTTGTCTTGAACCCTAAATAAAAAATTATTAAGAAAACATCTATTGTAAGTTGAAAATAATATTAGATGAAGAGTAAACATTTTATCAGATTCATTTCAGAAGCACAACAAATTTTATTTTCTAGGTTCAGATGTAGTCATCACCATTAGGAAATTACTTTTCATAATTCAACATGTCTTTTAATCTTTCATGCATTTTTTGTTCTAAGGGTTTAAAATGATTTTTTACAGTAGGCATCAAAGCCAAATTACTCATAACCACATCCTAGGTGTGATGATGATTAGAAGTCAGTAAGTAAGCTTGGAGAATAACAAATTCAGTGAAAGGGCAATCTTTTATTTTTAATATGAATAAAATTGTGCTTTCCTAAGAAAACTTCCGGCTGAATATTTGATAAATTGAGACATACGAGAACCTGTCAGCAAAAGGACTCATGCAACAGCTCAATTGTGTATGGCAGAAGTTTTCTCACAGGAATG